>NW_008705278.1:761814-840412 GCF_000326865.2 Helobdella robusta
ATGCTACAATAATTTGGAGAATGAAAAAAAATGTCATGTAAAAATAGGCGACAGGTAAAACCTGATGGGAGAGTTTGACGCTGGCAATGAAAAAATGTGATTGGAATGTGAAAATTTTTCGACGATAATAAAAAAAATGCGATGAAAATAAATTATGAATACAGAAAATATTGTTGTCTTTCGTCTACCAGCAAGATAGTGTAATGGCTAAAGAGACTGGCCCTGTTGTTGTAGCAACTTGATTCAAATGCAATACGGTGTCAGAAAGCTAAATAGATTTTATATGTAATCTTTTCTTTTTGCTGTAACTTAACGTATAATAATAGCATTTCCGTGTAAAACTTTATATAATAGACTAATATTTTTTATAAATATATGCATATCATTATAACACCATAATATTGTTATAACCGTGCTACCGAACGCACTAGATTCTAGCGTATTCTAGAATGTTCTAGTGACTGGAGCATTCTAGAGTATGCTAGAATCGGACCAGCTAGAAGAATCTAGAAACGACGCTTGCGAAGAGTATAAAAGCGCACGTCGCAAGAGGATTAGTGAAATTCGAGATTAGTGAAATTCGTGACTCTGTGATTTCGTGAATAGCGATTCGGTGAATTATTTAAAGCGATATTTGATTTGTTTGTTGACGTTGTCATAGCGATAGATTTTAAACAATTTAAAAGTTAATTGTTGCGTTAATTTGAATTTGCTAGAAATAAACGATTAGTTGATTTCTTCTGTAAATAAAGTTTAATAACTAATAACTGTTTGGAGTATTTTATTCAATCGAAGATTTGAACCCGTCGCATCGTAAATCGGTTACGACAGCGAGTATTATAACAATATGTTACGTAAGACGTGAATTCAGACCAAACACTGTAGAAGCCACGAGACAAAACAAAGCAGGTAAAAGATCCTGGCGGCCAAATGTGCGTCCAAACAGCAATTAATTATTCAGAGGTATCCGTATTGTTCTTGGGGTGTGGAGCGCATTTGAGTGACATGACGCTAGATCTGCTAGCATCGCTACTGCTGCTGTTTGTGTTGCTGCCACTACCAGCGCTGCTAGCACCGCTATCACTGCTACTACGGCTACTATCACGGCTGCTACTACTGTTACTATTTTTCTATAGTTCTCGCTACTGATACAATAGATACCACAATAAAAAAACTAAAGAACTAGTAACATTACTGTTTGCACTACTACTATTTTAAGTAATCTCTTCAACTTTTATTTCTTGTTATGATTATTGATATTTATGAAACAATTTTTACATAATATTCTTCTCAAAATATGAGTTTCCATTCAAATAATACTGATACTTCAACTACCACAGTTACAAATGATAATAATCTTTATGTCACAACTGTTAAAATACTAAAAATATTCAACTACCGCTTTCACAAGTGTAACTAATACTCTCACAACTACTGCAAAAACTAGTTGTAATTCTTCAGCTAGCATTGGTACTAGTGTGGCAAAAAGGTTGTGCAATTATTCACAATACGGATTTTTTTTTGGCAATTTCTGTTGTCCTCTATATTCGAGGAAATTTTTTTCTCTGCTGCAAAAATAATGAATGCCTGACGTTGCGTTTCTAATACTTTTCGTGAAATATTGATGACCATGATGAGAAAGAAATAAATGCGTCATGAATAATGTCCTGTTGTTGTCGAAGCAACTGTTACTGGTTTGTTGTAACTTGGGTTGTTGTTGGCGTTGCAGTTCGTTCTAATTTGGTTGTAGTTGGCGTTGGTGTTTGTTGTAAGACTGGTTGTAATGATTGTTTACTTCATTTTCATTTAAAACATATTTTTACAAAAAAAAAAATTATTGTTTTGATGTTTGGAAGCATTTTTTTCAAAGCTGGTACAAAGGCTGCATATTTATTTTCAACTGCAAAAATACATTCTACAAAATATTTGTAAAAATTATTAAATTCCGATTTTTTCAAAAAAAAAACGACAATGAACACACACAAAAACATATCAAAAGTCGTGCAACCAACACATAAACATGCGAGTATAAAAGTATTCAGAAACATACAGCCAAGCTCACAAGCCTATAAACATAAAAGCGTGAATTAACAACAATGAAAAATGAATAATGTATGTATATACATTCCCGCAAAACACAAAAAAACGCGAACAAAACAATCGCAACGACAGTCGCGACAGCCGCGACAAAGTTGATACAAAAGGCAAATCACATAAAAAAATGATTGTTTGATTCAATGCAGTTTCCAACTCTCAGCTTTTTGATGCCTGGTTGCCATTTGTAATAATGTACGAATGAATGTAACGCTTGGATTCTGTTTGCTAATTTTTTTATATTGTATTTTTTGTTTATTAATGTTGTTTGAAAAAATATTCGTTGAAATATTTTTTGTATAAAAGTCTGTAGTCAGATGAATGTAAATAGGTTTATGAATTAATGAACTTTTAAAATAGAAATGATAGAAAACATTTTTTTTGGGCTGTAAGATTTAATTTGCTTGTAAAATACTAATAAAAAATCTAAATCAATAAATGAAGTTAAATTTCCACTGTTTATAAAAACGCAAAATTTCAAATTAAGCATCCAAGTACAAAACAGTATCGTTTTAGATTTGATGATTGGTGTACAAAATTGATATAAATTACAAAAACGTAGAACAGAATGTCGTTAAGAGAAAACTTGACCTTGCGTGACAGTTTAAGGAAATCCAGTGTTGCATGAAGGAAGGAAATTGTAAAAGAGGAAAAACTTTGAGGCGAGAGGGTTCAATGGTTGAAGCTCCTGGCCCAGCAGTCGCGGTGTTCCCCGCCCATCCCACGTAATGCAGGTACGTGATGCGTGAACTCGCGCGTTTCCACGAGCAAAAAGCGTCATTTGTTGGTACTTTTGCTAAATAACTAGCAAAGAATTTATTATTTCTATTGAGAACGGACGTAGTGCTTTGGTTAAAATCAAAAAATGCATTTATAATCCAAAAGAGTATGCATGTAGATTGCTTATTTAGCCTAAAGAAGCAAAGTATTTATAAAATTATGGATGGATTGATTAATAGGTGAATAGAAAAATGGATTAATATATGAACTAATAAATTGATGGATTAATGAATTAAAGAAAAGAACGATTGATGGATGGATGGATGAATGAAAAGATGGATGAATGAACGTTTGCATGAAAAATGGAATCGAGCCATTGAATGATAGGCTGCAGAAAATGATTGATTACTTGTTATGAAACACGTAAAAATATTTCAGCTCATTTGCATGGCTGACAGAATTTTTAAAACTAAGCCAACCATTTCATCGAACTAATACAACAAATAATTGTTTTTCAATTTTTTTTTGTAAAAAGCTGTCAGGGCCGCTTTGAGAATTATTTTACATTTGAAGGGCCGCACATGTACTTAAATAGCAAATTTTTTCGACCCGGGAAAAATTTTTGTACGATTTGCGTCTCCTTTTTTTTGGTCATGATGTCTGACTGACGACCTTTTTCGGCAAACAAGGCCGCGGGTCGTTGTTTGCCCACCCCAGTACTACGTATAACATTGGCGTGATGTTTTGATTAACGATTGATGTGTGGTAGATACATTTTTCAATTTAAAAACTTCATTAATCTGGAATAAATAAAGTTTGTATAAAATATATCTTAAAATTTTAACAATTTTTCAAATTTCTTTAGAAATTGTATATAAATTAATAGGAAGATATTGATGTAATGCAATCTATAAAAATCCATTGAACGTTAAAGCCAGATTGTGAAAAAATATTGCAATAATTTTTGTATTTAAAATCTGAAGGAAGGTCTGTCATCTGTAAATCATTTTAGGTTAATTAAAAGATAAAAACAGTCATTCTCGACTAAAGAAATGCCTGATCAATCAAATGCACTTGGAAATTAATAGGTATCAGTTATAAAAATTTACACACAAAAAATTAAAAAAAAATTCATTTCACTTGAAATAAACTTCACATAAATTTTTTTTCAGATTATCTCAGACCATTTTCTTTCTCTACTAAAACTCATACCGCCTACACAACGAGTATGTCAAAAATCAAATTACGATCTTCAAAAAGACATTTTCATAATAATTTGTCTCTCTCATAGTAAAAAATATTTTAAAATTTAAATAGAAAAATGCTTTTAAGTATGAAATTTGTTTGAAGACGGTGCATAGCAACCGCTGCAAACATGAGACAGACAGGCAGCTTGTATGACACAAGCCTCTAATGCAATACGTCACAACAATAAACTACACTGCATCTATATTTAACCGTGGGTTTTTTTCACACAGACACACACACACACGCACGCACACATACAAACACACTATAGAAGGTATAATAATAAAAATATCTTGTCCATCACATTACGTAGTGCGGTGCTCTGCATGTCATTTTCCATGATTCTTTCAGGTTTTATGCACTCCAACTCCAAACGTTTGTTAGGTACAATTTGAGATCACAACCACAAATTGCTATTATGCTAATTGAGAAAAATATAAAACAGAGTTCGTTCGTGTTAAAAATCGTAAAAAAAATATCCGACTGGTACCTATCTATATAGTTATACACACACAAACCCACACACACACACACACACACACTCACACACACACTTACTCACACACACACATACATACACACACAATACATAGGTTGGAATGTGTTGTATTTGTAAACTTGTTGTACTCAATTGTCAAAAATCTTTATACCAAAACATAGTCCCACTCACAATGTGGGAGATATAAATGACTGATCCAATCGTCATTATCAATGATTATCAATTATCAAATTCTCGACAAATAAGGATGGTGACGAAAATATTTATGAGAATGATGAAGACGACAAAGACGATGATGATAATATTTATTGCTTTTTATTGTTAGTTATTTCAAACTTTTCGTTTATAACTCTAAAATGACATTTTCTAGTAGTAGTCATATGGGCAGTTGCAAGTAACAATTTGCTATTAACAAATACTTCCTAGGAGGAACAAAAAGCTTGATTTATTTAGAATATCATTTATATTTTCGACACACCCACATTAACAAATATACATGGATAGAGAAGGAAAGTTTTACGGGATCATTTCTAGATTTAACATGCAACTCTACTTATGTCTTGAAAAAGAAAATTTTATAAAAAATCTAAGAAAAACTAATTGCCGACATACTTAAGCAGAGAATTAAGAGAAAAAAGGAATAAAACACAATATAACTCTCTCTCTCTCTTTTTCCATCTCTTTCCTTTTCTATGTCTTTTTTCTTTCTTTCTTTTTTTCCATCTCTTTCTCTCTATATATTAAATAATATTTGGAAGCCACTTTTTCAGATTATGACATAATATCGACACATCACATCCAGTATAATTACTGTCAATGTATGCTGACAAGTTTTATATGGTATTATATATAGAATCAATGTACATATGTATAGGGTAGAAACAAGTTTTATATGGGACTATATAAAGAATTTATATAAAGAACAGGTAGAATACCTATGAACAAATGGAATGAATGTAGCTTGTTTCTATTGTATTGCTTTTCCATTGTTGTTTGCTTGGCACTGTAGTACATTGATGTTTCATGTATTTTTTTCATATTTTTATCTTTAATTTATGCATCTTTGACGTTTACAGAGTTGACCATTCGTACATTTGTGTAGTGTGTGTGTTTTGTGTGTGTGTGCATGTGTGTGCGTGCGTGAATCTATTCGGTAACCTAGTTAATAATAATGCAGCAGCATTATTGTGTGTACATTGATCAATAAGCTTTTGTGTGTTTTGCAATAAAACTGCCATCTTGTAGGCTTGATCGTGTCGGAATGTTTGACGCTTCTTTGTATGTTTGTATGTTTGTTTGTTTGTGTTTGTGTGTATGCCTGCTTTTGTATGTTTGTCAGTGGTCTGTGTGTGTGGCGTTTGCTGGTTTGTTAGTATGCAAATTTGTTGTTTTTTTCTGTGAAATTATTGGATTTGGACCATTTATGTGAATGATATTATGCAACACACTTAATTCAAATTGTTAAGACTATGAGGTCTTTGTTCTACGTACAACCTGTTCCAACAGTTACAATTCACATAAACAATTGATTTGAAATTTTTAATAATTCATATGCCAATGAACAAATAGGAATGCATATTATATTTAATAAATAAAATTTATAACATGCAGAAGAATTTTGACGATTCTACATGTGTCTGAGAGATTGTCTTTATGTATGCATTTATTGATTTTTGGACCATCGAGTTATTTCAGATGAAATTCAGATTGTGTCATTTTTATGTCCGCAGTTAATAAAATACTGCAGCGTGGTTGTCCTTTGATGAAAAAAAAATGTTATAGAGGAAAATGTTTTCTCAAATATCTATCGCGACCATTTTTTGTGTAAAATAAATTGATTTATAAAGTGTAGAAGTCACAATAGAAAGATATAATAATCGTATTAAAGGAAAATTCTTATAAAGTTGTGTGGTTGTGATTGCATGGAAAGGTTTTAGTGTACCAATCTACAAAGTTTGATATTGGAAAAATATTAACTTAGAATAATTTTTTTTGAATTATAGATTAGCACAATTAATGTTTTAATTTATTATTTTTAAAAAGTTATTAAAAATAAATTCAGCCGCGATAATAATTTTTTTGGAATATTGAAACTTATAATCAAAAATAAATATGGGGACGTATAACACCTGATCAGTAAGAAAGTTCACGAGAAATTGATGGATGATGGGTAAGTCAATTGAAACGTCTCGTATATAAGTATGCATCTTTATATGTAGGTGTTGTGTATATTATAAAGCGAGTCTGTGTGTGTTTCTCTGTCTGTCCGTCTCTCTATCTGTCTGTATGTATGTCTGTCTACCCGTGTAAGTGAGTCAAAACAGGATTTCTAGATTTTATAGAAAGCAAATACTTCATCACACTTTAGTGTACTCATTGGCGGAACTGGAAATTATTGGTGGAGGGGGAAAATATTTCGGACAGCTGGAGACAGTTGAATTGATTACGTTACTGTTATAGAAAAAAAGAGTAATTGACTATTTCGTTAATGAATTTGAAATTAAGATTACTTTGAAATTGAGTTACATTATACTCACACAAACAAACGCCCATTCACACGCACATAACATACACGCACACACGCATACGCACGCACATAACTTACACGCACACACGCACGCACGCACGCACGCTCGCACATAACACTTGGACATGAGGCAAGTAAAAGTAAACCATCATTAAATGATAATAATGGAGGAGACAATGTGGAGAGGTAATGACGTCATTTCAAACGGACGCACCTGTCCCGGCGTCTCGCAATGAAACTTAATCCTACTCCAGTCGCCCGTTCTTCCTATTTCTCTTCTTCTTATTATTATTATTATCGATGTTATTATTATAATTATTATTAATTTTCTTATTATTATTATTACGTTTTAAATATATTTCATTGTAATTAATTTTATCTTTTTATCATTTGATTTCATATTTTGACATGTATGATAATAAAATATGTTTCTATTATCATTAATATTAATTATTATTATTAATTATTATTATTATGATTATTTTCTGTGTATTTATGAAGCGCTTATTATTAAAAACAAGGTTTCTCAAAAGTGACCCTTATTTCAAGAACAGAACAATGAACCAATCCTTGGTATTTCAAAATTTTAAATTTCTTTCACGTTCATTAAAAAAAACTCTGTATTGAAAAGCACATTTACAAATAAGTTAGCGGAGATAGGACTCACAATACACTACATTTCATTACATTACATTTCATTACGTTACAGTACATTACATTAGTACGCACACCTCAGCGTTTATTAAAAATTAATTGATGTCATTCATGTAGCAATTAAATAGCATTCTAGTTGATAACTGCAGGTCAGATGACGTACAATCTGAGATCAAAATGTATTCAAAAAAATGAATAAAAATTGATGGTACAATAGAATGAAAGCTTACACGACATACCAAAAGTAGCATTTTTCTATTGAATGAACTTTAAAATATTTGAGTAATAATTTTACTTATTTTTAGATGGATCGTTGAACACTGATGTGATTAAGAGTTTAATAAATGTGACTATATTTTTTGTAATTTAGTATACAAATTATAAAAAATTATTTCATTTTTTTTGATCTTTATTATTGTAGCTCTGACATACGCAGAACCACTTACAATGGTGTTGCATATATATTATTTATATATCTTTATTATGTTCTGAAGCAGCCATCCTTGCCACAAAGGCTATTTATCCTTTTCACACGACGTACACATGTATTTATGTGCACGCGCAAGCAGCGCATCATATACGCTGAGTGTAGGATAGCTATTGAGATGTTTGACTCAGCGAGCATTTGAACCACTGAGCCATCTCGCTGCCCAACATGCGACAACTTACGTTGTCTACCCATTTACCAGTCTCGAAAGAATGGACGGCTAGGTTGGCCGGGGGGGTCGGCTACCCGGATAAACCTGCAGAAACTGCAAGATTCGAACCCGGGTCGTGGGGGTAGTAGACGGACACGCTAATCACTCGGCCACGAGACACTTAAACCTTATGATAAAAAGTTTTATTTGAAAAAAAATGTAATAACCCAATCTTTTTAAAGTGCATAAACTACAGAGTGAGTTTTGCAGAGACAAATAGTTCAAAGCAACGTTATTAAAAATATTAAAAATTCATTTTTAAAAGACTTCAAAAAATAAATCTGACAAAAGAAATTTGAATTCACAAAGCTTGCCACAATATAACATAATGGCACTTAATAATTGAATGAGATGACGTCTATGACACACGCGGGCCATAAACAATGCATTATTTAAAATAAAAAGACATTCCACACAAAATTATTATAAATTATAATATGGCTATAATACTTTTGATTTTTAACTTTATTTTCTTATTAATTTTCACGGAATGTGAAATTAATCTTGTAGTTATACATAACTTATAAGCTGGAAGATGAAGGGAGGATTAGGAAGAAAGGATGGCGATAATGAGAAAATGTTGGGCTTTTTGGCTCTTTGACATTTGTTTTTTTTTTGTGTTTTTCTCCTTTCAAATTTAATTTGATGAATTTGAATTGATGTAGATAAAAATACAAAAGTTTTAAGCGGATACGACTTATCTAATTCTTTTTCAATTGAATTTTTTATAAAGATAGTTTTTATTTTAATAATTCGGAGTTAGTTTTGATTAAATTTATTAAAAAAATTATTATAGGGGGCAATAAACACATTAAAATGTTCAAACCTAATTTAAAAAAATTTAATTTAAATCTCAGATTAAATTATTCAAGTCCTTTCAAGTTTAGGATCAGGAAAACTCGGATAATGTCGGTTCTTAAATTCTTAAGTTTTTGAACTTTTATGGCATCTATAGTTTTTTGGCATTAATATTTTATTTCCACTTTTTGATGTCAGGTTTATTGCTGCTGTTGATACCATCAATTGTAATTTAATGCCACGTGTACAAAATAAACTCTCTACAGGTAACATTTCCACATTTTTTTCAATCCTCATCAAAATTTATTTCCGTGCCTTCACTTCTTCACTCCTTCAATGAAAAATTATTTGAATCACTTTCGATTTTAACAGAACAATTTATGTCATTTTTCAACTCAAAAAAATTACTTCAGAAAAACAAAAAAGGTTTTTTCTCCCTTTTCAGAGCAGTACATTGTCCTACCTTCCTACTTACCTTCCTACCTACCTTCCTTCCTACCTACCTACCTACCTACACAGGCATCAAAAATGCTCAATGATCTGTGGGCATAGATGTGTGTGTGAGGTATCATATTATGTTTTTGTTTCATTCTGTTCTTTTATTTCTGATTCTGCTCATGTTTGGGTATCTTTTTTTATACGTTTTTATGCGTTTTTATCTGTGTGGAGTACGCTAAATGTGCTCTCTCCTTTTTGACTCTATCTTCTCCACCTTTCTCTCTCTCTCTCTCTCTCTCTCTCTCTCTCTCTCTCTCTCTTAGAAAAAAACAAAATTTAAATCGATTTTACAAAAAATTATACAATATAACATTGCACTCTCTGAACTGTTTTTCCTATTTTAAGTTTAGCCATGTTTAAATGAATGACCGCCTGAACAAAGGCACAGATATTTGCAGCATAGTTTGTTTTGTATAACAAAGTTTATAATAAAGTAGTAGAATTAATAAGACGAATAACAGTTACCCGCCGTGTACTTGGAATTTCTAAAAAGGGGATTGGAGGGTATTGCAAAGCCTTACTCTTGCCGTAGCATATATTAATACAAACAAACAAACGCTGACAGTTAATGACGTGAAAAAGCAACACAATTATCTCTCTTTCTCTCAGATCTCAGTCTTCCTGTCTCTTTCTCTCTCTCTCTCTCTCTCTTTCTTTCTTTTTTCTTTCAGTTTCTCTCTCTCTAATCGGTTGCTTCATCATTTGAACGTTTGGTACGCACTGCACTCAGCGAAACGATTATAAATACGTAGAATACGGGATCGTATTATTTAAATTAGCATTTTGCTTTGTGTTATTAATGATACTATTATTATTATTATTATTACTAAAATCATTATGATTATTTTTATTATTTCTATTATTATTATTATTGGTAGATTATTTTTATTATTATTGGTACAGTCGTTACAATTGCTATATTACAGCTGGTGGGTTTGCCGGTTGTCAAGTTAACTCAGATATTAGAAATGTCATGCCTCGCGATGCTCTTATTGTATCATGACTAGGTTGGAGTACTACCTCTCCGAAACTCAAAAACTATCGTACAGTCTGTGTCTTTGTTGATGACGTATTTTGTCACCATCATTCCTTTATTTCATTCATCACAATCTATCCGTCTATCCCAATTATCCATCTGTTCATCCTTCAATCCATTCATTCATTCAATCATTCATTCATTCATTCGTTCGTTCGTTCGTTTGTTCGTTCGTTCGTTCGTTCATTCATTCATTCATTCATTCGTCCTCACACAGTAGTTACACATCATTGTCAAGCGGATCACGTCTCTTAATGGAGATTGCTTCATCTATCCATCAATCCATCCATTCATGGAAATGTTAACACGACGAACGACATGTAAGTTAAGTAGAGCTTGGAATGAACCTAGTTAACACCTTCTTCTCGTCTGGGTGTGTTGGAAGTATGTCTCTTTTCAATTTACGCTAACGATAACGCTATATTATTTTAATTCTCAGTTTTAAGTTCTGTTATTTTACTTCGTTAAAATATATTTTGTTGCAATCAAACAATAAAAATATTATCAACAATATTGGGTGAGTCATTTCTCGTTAGTTTATGTGCATAAACAATATCGTTTGACGTTGAGCGAGCGAGTTTACAGAAACAGAAAGAATTTCCCCGAGAACAAACTCTGTTGCTCGTTTGGTAACTGTCTAGGACGGTGAAGAGCGAGCAGTATAACATTACAATACATTTTTGAATTATTGTCTAATCCATACATTCAGTATATTAATTAACTCATAATCCTAGATAATCGATAAATACAGTGAAATACGTATATGGGAAAATAATCGCATGGGTATGTTGTAGGAAATATTTGTTAGTCTTTTGATGTCCTAAGCGTCTCAGTAATTAAAATATTTCCGTTTTACAAAAACTAAAATAATTTTTTTCCTGGTTCACTTTCGTCAGATTTGCCAACAGAAAAACTTTTCCATTATAAATTCATTCATAAATTATCGCTCAAATGCGTCATTAAGTTTTAAGATTGTTACTAACGCAAATAATTCTTCAATAAAAACTACAATATAACAAAAGCGTAATTTGTACAACTTAACAAAGCAATACAATTTACGCCAAATTCAAATACATACACATCACACCACAATACAACAAAACACTCCACAGTAACGCACACACGCACATGTTACATTACACGTTCATAATGAAAGTAGCATATTGAAACGCTAAAAGAAACACCACGCCACAGATCATAACCAGACGCCTTTTAAAAAAAATAAGAGGTGAACTTCGGAAGACTTTTGAATTTAAAACCCGGCCATAAAAGCAAATATAATTGCATTATTCAGTAAGTGCCGTCTTAGAAAATAGAAAGCACTTTGACAAACACACCACACACACACACATACAAACACACACACATATACATATACACATACACACATACATACACATACACACACAATCAAACAAACAAAAACAAACTTTTACATCAACAGAAACTAACATTGGTGCACACACACATACACACACACAAACACACGCATACTTCGAATTAATTTCTCCACCAACACGTTCCTATACGAAAAATGAACGCATATGAATATGGATATATTCCACGCGTGTACGTACATGCTCACAGTTCACGCGACATGATACGCAATGCAATAGATGCAGACGACCATGAATCCATTCATATAACATCTTGCTTTCGTGTAAGCACATTTGTATGTACATTTATTAATGCGTGAATTCTCTCTTTTTCATTTTTTAGGTTTTTTAGAGATGGAGGTTCTTCTAAATTGAAATACTTTTATTACATTAAATATGCATTTTAGGATTTCTACTATCCTAGCAAAATGCACATTGGTATGAAAATATAATTTATCAATAATCGGTGCAAGTTTAAAATTTTTGAGTTAGGGTCACGTTTTAATACTTGATACATATCTCATTATTGATAGAAAAGAAAGTTTAAAAGTTTTCTAGCACTTAGCTAACAAAAAACAGTCAGCCAACTAAAATTTGTCATGCATTTTAAAAAATCTTTCAAATCTTTTACATATCAACATTTCAACACATACACTCATAGAATATAAAAACCTAAGAAAGCACTATTTATATATATATATATATATATATATATATATATATATATATATATATATATAAGCATACACAAACACATTCCAAGATATATATATATATATATATATACACGCACACACACACACACACATACACACACACATATATATATACACACGCGCACACATGCACGAAGACACGCCAACATAATCAAATATTGACACTTATGCAAACGCAAACAACAACCATGAGACGTGACTGAACTTGCAACGTACACAAAAAATGCAAGCAGAAGAGAGAGAGAGAGAGAGAGAGAGGAGAAAGAGGGAAAGTGAAAAAAAAGAGAAGAAGAAAGAGAGAAAGAGAGAATGGAAGAGAAGATGAAAAAAAAGAATAAAACAGAAAAGAAACGAGAAGAGACAAACTACTTGTTCGCCTAGCTGATTTCATTAAAAATTTGCAGTCTGTAATGGTAATATGCACAGCACGCATTTAACCATTAGGATGACAATGAGTTATGCCTTACGAATGACGATTAAGATATTGTATGCGTGATCTCGAAAGACGAAACTGTATAGAATTTGGTAATATGACGATAAAGATGATGATGACAAGTATGATGAAGTTGATGATGACAATCATGATGAAGATGGTGAGGACAATTTTTTCTTTTTTGTTATCCTTTAAAGAATCAGAATCTGACACATGCAGACAACCGTGATGAAGAAAATGATGATGATGATGATGAGAACAAAATGGTCAAAACGCGATATAGATAGATATTTTGACTCAACTTCAAACTAAAAAACTCATTTCAATGCATTTCTGTTTTCTTAAAATCAAAAGAAAAGATACAGAAAATTGAATTTGAATCAATCTCACTCTCTAATAAGAAAAAATAGAGCGACCCATGTGAACTCTGAAGTAACAAAAAAAAATTGTAAATTTAATAAAAAAAATGAATGCGTATATTTATATAAATATCCACCTAGGTATACATTCAATAAACGCCACGAAATGTTATTAACACCGGCATAAAGCCAGCCAAAATTAATCTTATTTCGTTCCTTATTCAATTTTCTCAACCCGCCAAACTCCAAACTACTCACCCACATACCTGACTGCAAGTTTTACGTTAAGACATTTTTCGATATTTCATTGAAAAATATTTTTTTGTTTTTCAAAAGTTGTAAAAATTAGCAGCTAATGGGATAATATATTTCGGACATCTTCAATAAATGAATAGAATAATGAAAATTTTTGTCAGTCGAAAAAATAAAATAAAAAACGAAAAATGCATCAATCGATTGTAAATGAATAAATAAGAGATAATTAATAAAAAAAACTTTGAATTAAAATAAAACATTTAAAAACTCAACTCACTCAAGATGAACAAAAGCAAAACTACTTAACGCAAACATACAAACAAACAAACCATAAAACAAACCACCATCAACACCAACAACCCGAATGTCAAACAATCACAAGATACAATAAAACCAAAATCATTTGAAGAAACTATGCAATAAAATCACTCCAAAGCCTTAAATTGATGCATTGCTGTGGCACGCACCGATGACAGTGTAATGGAATAACTCCATATATCAATCTCTACTTCTCTCCCTAGTACTCTATGTACAAATATACTTTGTGTACATATATATTTTGTGTACATATATACCTTGTGTACATATATACTTTATATACAGGTAGTGAAATATGTTGTATGATTCACATTATATTGAAATAATGTTTCTTGCCAGGTATAATTCTATTTCTGCACCATTAATTGCGATATAATATATTAACAAGCATATGAAATAATTTTTTTTCAAATTGACACTGGCCTTACTACACACACCCACACACACACACACACACACACACACACACACACACACACACACACACAAACATACATAACATGCAGTCTTACAAGCACACAAACACTCACAAACAAATAATAATTTGAAAATATTTTAATTAACGTAAGTACTTAACTGTTTTATTAATAAGATATTGTCGTCAGAAAGTTACTGGTGAGAATTTTTTTTGTGGGCACTGATAAAAATGAAGTCAGTCAACTGAATTACTTGAATCGATTAGTTTTGAATAAAGAAAATTTTGACTAATGTCTGATTTTCACAGTCTAATTTTTTTTTGGAAAGATTCGCTTTAGGAAAGTTTTGTCGAACTGGAATAAAGTAATTGGAAGTGAAAACACTGGAAGATATGTTTGATTAAGTTTAATTATTGTGCAACTAAATCTGAAAGTCAATTTCGCAGCTTTAACTGTTTGAGGCAACAATTTTTTTACTTTGTATAAAGATAGAGAAAAATAAATAAATGAAATGATCCAGATAAAACTTAAAAAAATACTGAACTATAAAATATATTATAGAAATAATATTCCATCAAACATTTAGCGATCTAATTGTCAAACAAAGGGTGCCACAAAATTAGTCAAATTCGAAGATTTTCAAATTTCAATTGGAGAGTTACTTTATGCATAAATTCTAAAAATGCTTTTCATCAAAATAATTCTTTCCTTTGAACATTCAGAAGCATTTGAATGAGAATTTTTTTTTTCTTTTTAATTTTTCGATAAATAAATTATCCACTTTTCCGTTTTAAATGAGAAAATGCTTATTAGCCTAATAACAATTGCTCACGCGAAGTTTTGCCTAGTAAAAATTTTGCTTAAAAAAAGTTTAAATTCATGAAAGAACAACTATTTTGTAAGAATTCTGTTGAATTGTTGTAAAATAATGATTTATCTATTATTATTTCTGTATTTATTATTTACTTTATCACATAATATAACGATTGTTTAACTATTAATTTTATTTATTTCAATCAAATTCATTGAGCGTGCCTGATTCACTACTGAACTAATTTTTTTCTGTTATATTTATGACATGACGTCATTCCGTTTGATTTAAATATGTATATATCTTAAAGTATCAACATTAAAACTTTCAAATTGTTACAAAGAACAAATTTCAGCTTTAACTCAAATAAACCAAAAGTTACTCTTCGAAACTCTATCCTAACTCAAACACAAATCTAATCAAACATCAAGCAGCCTAGTGATAATAAAATTTAATAATTAATTTTATTTGCGTGACGACTGAGCTGTCTGACAGTTAGATTGACATGCCGTGTTCCTGAAGGAAGTTTGAGTAAACAAAATTTATTGCGAGTATGGTGTTCAACCTGTATCTCCGGTTCCTTAAACATTGCCAATCCTCATTACGTGATGGCTTTTCTCGGTTTGGTCGCTGAGACTAAAATCTCAGTGCAGAGTTTAGTGGTAATAATTCCGTTTGCGTGATTATATCATTGCAAGATTTCTATTGCATCGCTGTGGTATTGTATTAATTTTCTTCTTGAAATGTTTATGTATTGATAGTTTGTGTGAAGGTTCAATTTGTGTTGTTTCAAGAGTCAGAATAATTTTTTGTCATTTGAGAACTTGATTCATCGTAGTACAGTTTGAGTTTGAAACAGTAAACTAGAGGAAGTTTATGATTTATGGTCGCCATATAAATTTTTTTAAAAACTTCAAACTAAAAAAACATACATATGACGTTCCTGCGATGAATTGAATAAAGTGAAGATCTTCTTGCAAGAGCACAATTGAATACTCGATAACAGTTTTTTTCTTTGAACAATAAAAACAGCTAAAAAAACGACGTTTACAAAATTTGTGGCTGAAAATAATTTTCCGCTTGGATGGACAGTGAAGAAAAACAAAAGAATTTTTTCCAAAACAACTTCTAACTTCATATTTGTGCGTCTGGCCAATAAATCAAACTTCCAGTGGAGCGTGAAATTCCTATATAGAAATAAAATTAAAATTAATTTTGAGCTAATACATAAATAAAAATTATTTCTAACTACAAAAACGCACAATGGTTAGAGACGCCTGGTCCTGCGGTGCAACTGACTGGTTCGAATTCAAGCAGATCCGCTGGGTGATGCATGGTTTCTACGCATATTTACGTATTCTGGCACAACTAAGTAGAGAATAGCTTTTAAACTTTTAAACTTAACTTTGAATATCAAAAATGTGTCTATAAGTTGACGAACAATAAAGACGCCAAAAAATATAACGAAGTTTATAACAAAAACTTTTGAAAATTTGAACAATTTTAAAAACCGAAAATGTCTAACGAAGACACATATACTGAATGTCTTTACCAACAATTTAACAACGGCATAGTTTACATTTAAAAAACTACCAGAATAATCACAACACTTAGGTCTATATATAAACCAGTAGTACAGCTTACAAGAACATTATGTAGATAGAACGCATGGCATCAACATCCAGCCAGACTTACACGTTGAATCGAAATGTACAATACCATCGAACATCCGGACATTCATGGGACGATTTATCATTTTAATGCTTTCATTAGAATTGATTCATTAAAAAGAAAAATTGACCGGCTTTTATATTATGATTTTTTTAATCATAATCTCTCTCTCTCTCTCTCTCCCTCTCTCTCTTTCTCGTTCTCTTTCTCTTATCTACATCTATTTACGTATATGATGGTGTATATGCATGTGTGTATTTGTCTATGTGTGTATGTATGTATGTATGTTTGTGTGAGTGTGTGTGTGTGTGTGTGTGTGTGTGGTGGGGTGTGGTGTGTTGTGGTGTGGTGTGTGGCTTAGAAAATGGTGAATGTAATGTTGTGACAGTGACGTGGTGCTGAACGATGGATGTGTGTTGCAGGCCAACTCGTAAAAGTTCATTACAGTAGATTAATGTTGTTCCGACATTCAGGTTGAGTTTGCCTTTGTATGTTTGTACAAATGCTTGTGTGTTTGTATATGAGTGTGTGTGTGCGTTTGTATGTATGTGTGTGTGTTTTTTTGTATGTGTATGTGTGTGTTTGTGCTTACTTGCGTATGAACGCAACACAAGATAAAAACCGAAATAAATTTTTTTTAAAGATGCTGGCAGACTCATTATGAAAAAACACGTAACTTCAATTAATCCGATAAAGATGCCTCATTGAAATGCTATTCAGATAACTCTGTGATATTCACGTTCTCCATGGGTAAACATTTTTACGTTTTTTTTCATTTACGGTTCATTTAGTACTAAAAAACTATTTTGGTCCAATTATATTGGTTTAAATGGTCGATTATAATTTATTAATTTGTTTCATATTTTCTCGGAAAAACGTTTTCAAAAATGTTATTTTTAAAATTTATACAAAAAATTTAAAGTTTATATTTATATATACGTTTTTCATTCATTCATTCATTCATTCATTCATTCATTCATTCATTCATTCATTCATTCATTCATTCATTCATTCATTCGTTCATTCATTCATTCATTCATTCATTCATTCAGTCAGTCAGTCAGTCATTCAAAGTATTTCAATCTATCTATCCGTCTATCTATAAACATCTACCTTTAAAATGAGAAAGATTTTTCATCCTCAGATTGTTATTCCGAGCTTTCAATTAAGTTAATTGCATGTCGATCTAAATTCCCCTGGCTAATTTATTCTCATTTTGTTCTCACTGAAAATTAAATCTGACTCCGTATGTACTGCACCTTTATGCAGTACATTTACGTTTATCAGTATTAATAAACTTAGCAACTTATTAAATTATTTGTGATGTTTTCATTTGTAAAAATTTTTTGTAATTCAAAGCTTTATTTAATAAAAATTTAAATTAATTTAAATTTGATTTACTGAACAGCGCTTACGAGAGAAACGCTTTTTTCAGAGATTTATCTTTACTGCTTTAGTTACAGTGAATTTTGTTTTTAAAAAAAATTATCAAAATAGTAATTTTAATCTCAAAAACTTTTTCAAAAAATAAAAAATGTCACTTGTTCCAGTCAAAACACTTCAATGTCAAGAAATTTCATTCCGTTTCAATTACCTCGGCCCTCCTCTCGCTGATATATTTCACCTTATTGAATGGCTTTCAACAATATAATTTCCACAAACACTCATGCGGTTAATTGGAAAAAACAATCAACAGTTTTGTAAACAGCCAAAGAATATATTTATTTTAAAATTACTTGGAAGTAGAAGGAAAAATAATTCCGACAGGCAAAGGCGAGCGATGTTTGAACCGGAAAAAAATAATTTTTTTCCGCATGTTTGTCATCCATTCATCAAGTTGCAAATCAAGACTACTTCAACAAGTTAATTGTACTTCATACCAGATGTCAGCTAGTCTGTGATGGATGGACAGAGGAGGGAGTTTGTAAATCTCAATTTCACAGTCCGGCGCAAAAAGCTGTTGGTTAGTTGTTTTTGCTTGCCGTGTGATAGTTTTTTAGTTTTTTTGAGAATATGAAGAAATAATTTTCACTTTTCATTTCAGTTTTATGAGACGACATCATTTTTTGTGCTACTTGTGTGTGTGTGTTTTTGTATCTCAATTTTACTAGCCGACAACAAAAACTGACAGTCAGTTGGTCACCCGTTGAATGGAATATTTTTTTGGGAGAAATAATTTTCTACGTTACGTGTGTATGCTTCTATAGAAAAAAATTTTCTTTGCTTAATATTTTTAATTTTATGTCTTAAATTATAAATAAAAATTAGCGGCGTTTCTGATATTTTTGATAAGAAAACATTCAAGAACAATGAATTATTAATGCATGAATGAATTATTGAATGAATTATTGAATGAATTATTGAATGAATAAATGAATGAATGAATGATTAATGAATATTATCTGATTTGTTATGAAAAAATATAACTTTACAACCGAAAAAATTAAAAACCTATTTAAATTTCCTTTCATTTGTAGCAGTATCTATGGTTTAAATAACGTTAAAATCCATTTTCCAGGCATATTTACACGTGCGTGATACGCATAGACATTATAACGCAGTAATGATTTTCACTGACGTCTTGCCAATATGTTGTGCAGAATATCGTGTGTATGCTATATTACACACATGTACACGCACACGCACACACGTACACAACACACACGTGCACACACACACACACGCACACATACACGTGCACACACACGCACACACACACACGTGCACATACACACACACACACGTATATGTGTACATTCATGGAAATGTGTACACAGGTGCGTACATAAGAAATTATTATCCGATTCATTTGAGTGAGCAAATAATTTAAATCCAACGTTCTGAATGTTTGCCAGGGTATGTTTGCCTGTTCGTTTGTTTGTTTGTTTGCTAGTGTTTGTATGTTTGTTAGCGTTTGTTTGTTTGTTTGCTAGTGTTTGTATGTTTGTTAGCGTTTGTTTGTTTGTTTGTTTGTTTGTTTGTTTGTTTGTTTGTTTGTTTGTTTGTTTGTTTGTTTGTTTGTTTGTTTGTTTGTTTGCCAATGTTAGTGTATTTGTTTGTTTCTGAGCATTTGTTTGTTTTTAATATTTTCTTTTAGAGGAAATAATCCTATAGCAATTTTGAAAATTATGATAACAGTGTGATAAATACTTTTAATTTAAATTTTGAAAACTTGTAACAAATCAATGCTTGTCATCATGGGTAGTCGAGCAGTTGAAAAAAATTTTTACGCCTTGATGGATAATTGAAAATTGAGAAATTGAGGACCAGAGAAAATTAAAACTTACACACACAAATCTTCAAGAGTCGGACAGTCGAAGAATGAGTTTATATTTAGTTGTAAATTGTTAGTAATATTGATAATGAGATTGTTTAGTTTTGCGTGCAATCCAAAATAGTATATAGTATATTCAAATAAAATTAAAAAAGTGAATAAAAAATGAACGAACGTTCTACGACCTTGACTTTTTTTTATCCTTTAAAAAGCTTAATGCATTTGAAATAGAATTCTGAAAGTTCTAGAATTTTAGAATTATAAAAAAAAAATTCGCTCTCCAGAAACGCCATTTACACTGATCAAAAATTCAGGCGTTTTGACATTCTGAATAATTTATTTTTAATTTTTATGATAGATGACACTTTTCAATTATTTTTTCATTTTTATATGTTTTTTCCATAATTGAAATACATTCTGTCCAAAGCTATGTAATAAATTATATGTATAATATATAAATAATATGTATAAAGTTATTTTGCAATGATTGATAAAACCCGTGAAATTTTAGTACAGGAATTGAAGTATAGCTCTTTAACTTTAAACAGAGAGTAGTGTTTGTATCATTTTGTAATTTCTCACAAGAATTTAGCATGATGACTTCTAATTTATAATACGACAAACGTGCAATGTTATTGTTAGTTTGGCTTCCAAGGGAGTTTATCATGATATGTGATTATTAGTATATCGAATACGTAATGTGATTGTCTAACAATTCCAGTTTAAATACTCTCTGAATGTGCTAGAAAACATTGTAACTATTTTTAAAATAATCTTTGATGTAAAACATTTTTGGGCTCAACATTTGATATGAGAAGATAATTTTATAGAAACATACAATATTGATTAGTAAACAAATTACACTAAAAATAATAAAAATGGAAAAAATTATTACTGAGTAATCAAATTGTTAATTTATTTCAAATTTAGAATATTAATCCTGTGCAAATATTATATGTCTTGAGACGGAAATAATCAACTGCGAAGACTTACGAAGGTGTTAATTTTATGTGAGCAATTGAATTTTATTCTGCTCTATAAGGAAGAGAAAACTAATTTTTAAATTTTTATTGTGAATAAGCGGTTTCCTCTCTCTCTCTTTCTCTCTCTCTCTCTCTCTCTCTCTCTCTCTCTCTCTTGCAATCATCTTTATCAACCTATCTATTTCTCTTTATTCTTCTCTCCAACCCGTTATTTCATCCAAATCATCAAGGGATCAGAGAATGTATGCAAGCTCGCATACGATTATACGTCACAGTTGCACATAACGCATCTTCTCTGTGTGTGTGTGTGTGTACCTGTGTGTGTCTGTGTGTATCTGTATGTGTGTGTATTCGTGTGTCTGTGTGGTGGGTGTGTGTGTTTGTGTCAGGTATATATATATATATATATATATATATATTTTGAATAATATTATGAAGATAGAGAGATCATTAAATTTCTTATTGATAATGCATTTCAAAAACGGGTTGGAAAAATCTTCGCAAAGGTCAAACCTATTTCAAATCACTTTTCAAATTTTTCAAACAATTCTTTAGATTTTTAAATTATTTTTTGTGATGGTGCTTCTTCTTCGATGAAGGTTTGAAACTGAATCTAAATAAATTAATAAATAATTTAAAAAAGACATTTTGAAAGTATATAAAAACATGTAATATTTATTTTGTTAAATGCTCTCCCTTTCTCTCTCTCTCTCTCTCTCTCTTTCTCTCTCTTTCTCTCTTTATGTTTTATTCATTATTTGAATTTAACCCATCACAGAAAATTCCATCAAATTTCCATGTTAAATAACCAAAAATTTGCAATAAATATTACCAACTTACTTAATTTTTTTTTAATAATTAGAAACGAATCATCAACAAAAAAACACAATTCAATTCAATCGCAAATTTCCCAGCGGTTTATCATGCAAGAAAAAATTGCTAATGATGATATCCAAGTAAGATTAGAAGGAAGATTATTTACCAAGACATGCAATTATGATACAGAGTTTGGATTCTTTAAATTTATGGGAAAAGAAATCTTTCAACGATTGGCGTGTTTGTTTGTTTAAATGGTACTTTACGAGCTTACACCTGCTAGGTGTTCTCTCGAGAAGATTTATATTCTCGCAATATTTGCAAATTTTAAAGGTTTACCAGGTTTACAATGTTTACAATTTACAATCTTCACAATTTAAAATGTTTGCCCCTTACAATGTTCACAAGTACAAATGTTCACAAATTCGAATGTTCATCACCCATAATGTTTAAATGATTTTTCAGTTACAATATTCAGAATACAACATAATTTTTTCTGATATCATGAACACGTCATAAAAATATTTGCCAACCATTGAGAACTACTAAAAAAATAACACAATGCATACACTTGAGTATATTAATCAACTGTAAACATTATAAAAAAATAAAAGCCAAAATTCATTTCAAAAATTGAAAAATTTTAATGAAAATAACACAATCATCATTTAAATGAAGTTAAAAAGAATGATGATGATAGGAAAATTAATGACTTTTGTAGCAGAGACAAGAGACAAAGACGACAATGACTTGAGACTAGTTACAACTGAATGGGATTGATGGCCCTCCTGACGGTCCCAGCCTCACGCAATGATGTATTTCAGGAAAATTAAAATTTCGCGCCATTGAAATAGAATGATAATAATGATGATGATGGGGCTATTAATTGCTGGTGATAATGCGATTGATGATAATGTTGCTGGAAGGTTAAAATTAAATTGATACAATGGAATTTTATATAAAATTTATTCTCAATAGTAAATAAAGTACTTAGTGAATTATTGAAAATAATCAACATAATTATTAATAAAAAAAGTTAACAACTGGCCTAAATTAGCCTAGCCTAGCTTAAATAGCCCAACTTTGTAATGTATTTATCCAAAGTTGGTCTTATTGATTTTTCTTCATTTATCCTAAGTTTTTTTTTTCATTTCTCAATTATTGACAATATGCTATAAATAATATCTAGAGTACCTCCTGGCCATTTCAACCTTCTCAAACGCTCAGCGGCAGATCCAAATAACCAAATAAAAGGACAATAAAGCAGACTGATAGCTCGTCCAAAAGCAATTTCATTGGGCAAAAATTGTATTTGCTACGCAGGAGATGGAGTATTTTTTATTCATTTTTTACTACTTTTTAATTTGCTTTGTGTTTTATCTACGTAATTATTTATCTTTTATGTTTTTTCAATTTGTTTTCATATTTTTTCATAATTTAATACGGTCGTTTATTTGTATGTAACCATTTTTTTCCACACAAACATACTTCTTCGTTTATTTAATTCAACTTTTTAATGGATATTTCTTTCAAAAAATCATTTTGTAACTCAAAAATACCAAGTAATTTTATTTATTTACTCACACCTACAAAGGTTCTTCCGCAAGTTAAATTGATTGAGAGTTTGCAAGTACTGGCGAACCAGTTCGACTGCTGCACCAGCACCCGTACGTTCAGCGCATTTGGTAAATTTATTGGAATGTTTACTTGTCATATTGAAAGATGGGTGAATGTGTAACTACAAAAATCATTTCCAAATACTTCTTCATTGTAAATAATAAATTTCCTGATCTATCTTACTTAAATTCAACTCATAGTATTTTTTCTGGCCATATTTTTACACATATCATAACAAAAGTTATAATATGGAAAAATGTTTCAAGAAAATGATTGAATTTGATCTGATGCGATCATGCACTACATGTACTGCTATCTATCAAAGAACGGAAGAAAATGTGTTGTTCACTAACGTACAGCCAACCATTCCAATTAAACAAAAATTTTCATTTAGTGAATTTAAAAACGCTTTCTGGTTTCATTGTAAGTTAGGACGTTTTTTAAATAACTATTCATTAGTAGTCACTACGCAGTTCGAGGCAAAAAAACTGTAATTTATTACAAAATGAAATGTTTCACGCGATTTTCTGTAAATAATACATTGAGTTGTGAGAGTTTATTGGTAATAATCAGAATGCCTAATGAGTTGTACATGCTGATTAGAAGTTCCATTGCTCGCATGTTGTACCGGGAACCCGCTTGCTTCCAGAAATGCTGATCACATAAATGAAAAAAAAAATGCAATCACTATGAGTTTATATGTTTTGCGTTCTAGCCCTGCATATGCTTGCGGTGTAGTTTTCTTGTTTCTTGTCTATAGCACGCCATCCAATGATTTATTAATTGAATAGATTCGCCAGTCAATCAATTAATTAGCCAACCGCTCGTGTAAACTCAACTGCAAACAAATTAACTCACACAACATTCATCAGCCGTCCAGCAAGACAACAGGCTATAAATTTACGAACAAACGAGTCAGTAAACATACATTAGCAAACCAAGCATTTTTTTTTAATCTTCAATTTTAAAGTAACATGACGCAATTTTTCACCAAAAAAATAAGAATAAAATAGTCAGAACACAACCTTATGACATTTTTTTACACGAAAAATGATTTCTTTTCGGTGGAACATAATTTGAAAGCACATGCGACAGACAGAGAATTCATATTTCAAAATGTTGGGATTAGTGAGAGGTCGCGAGTTACATTTAAATTTTCGTAGCAGAAGAAAAAAAATATTTTTTGTCGTATAAATTTTTTATTTGTCATTTCCAAAAAAATTTTTACAGAAAAATATGCTGCTATTTCCGCAAGATTAGAAGACTGGTGCTGAAGCCTGGTCTAATATTTCACTCTCTACATTATCATTACAATCTTTCGGTAAATTTCATTCTCATCATCTCCTTCGTCATCTCTTAATCATCGACAACATCTCAATCATTTTTATCATAATTTTCAAGAATAACACAATTAATTAACACACAAATACGCACACACACACACGCACACACACACACACACACACGTAGTGCCTGGCGTGTGACAAGTACAGATCTTCTTGCATTTGATCCGGGTCAGTTCAACAGCAGAACCAGGCGTCTTAACCATTACACCAGCCTGCCACCGAAATAAGATATTATAAGATAACAACGTCATAAGATATCAATCACCATCATAGGTAGTACCATCATCATCCGGATCGTTATTATCATAACTTCATCATTTAACGGTACTCATCATCATTACAACTACTTATGTTATTAATCAATATAATCAGCTATAATACAAGCCAGATTGTCATCATTATCAAAATCTTATCATCATTATCCGAACTTCCTCGTCATCATTATCAAAACCTCCTCGTCATCGTTATCAAAACCTCCTCGTCAGATTTTAAGCAGGGTAAGGGAGCAAAGACATAAACTTTCAGTCTGAACACAATCCTATAGAAATTAAAGTTGTAAATTTATCTCTCTCTCTTTTTTTCTCAATTTCTCTCTCTCTTTTTTTCTATTTTTTCTATCATTCTACTTTCATCTTTCAATTCTTTGTTCAGTTTTCAAAATAATACCAACTTTTCAAATTAATAAAAATAAATTAACTTAAATTTGAAGTCTCACCTCGAAGAGTTAACTAACTCTTTTTCCATTTAAATCGGCATTTAAGTTTGGACAAAAAATATTTTGAAAGCAAATTTTTGGTTCAAAAGTTTCTTCAAATTAATCAGTCACAATTGCAGACAGTGAACTAATGGATCGGTTGAGGCATGGCAATAGTTATTTGGATATATACATGTGTGTGTGTGTGTGTATGTGTGTGTGTGTGTTTAAGTGTGTGTGTGGGTGTGTACGTTATGTTTGTGTATGTTTGTATGCAGTGTGTGAGTGTGTATGTTGTATGTGTGTGTGTGTGTGGGTGTTGTGGGTGTGTGTTTATTTGTTCGTTGTCTGCATTTACTTCCCAATTTAGGCTATTTAATGCGACTCACTCCTCCGCAGACAGACAGACGGACCTAGAAAATTTGTATGCCGAAAACGCCGTGTGATAAATCAGGATAAATTTTCTTTCGTTTCAAAAAATTCTCATTTGCACAATTTTTCGCTCCGAAAATATTGACTTTTTAACGTACGAACGGCATTTATAATTATCAACATCGTCATTAATCTCATCACAATTTTCAAAACGATTATGTCACAATGAGTGTTATATGTCTTGTAGTCATCATACATCATGACATCATTAAACCATCGCCATCATTATTATTGCCAATTTGATGAAAAAAATATAAAATATCTTTTTCAGTGGCTGATTCAAGGGGTGGTAGGATTGCTCCCAGTAAAATTTCAAAATTTTTGCCCCCGTTGTCTAGATTCGTTCCTGATCTTCATCATTACTCTCATTCAATTATCATTATCAGTTTCATCATCATCTTAGTTATGCACTTCATCCACATCCTGTTTTTCTTGCTGAGTTAACATTACCACATTAACTTGACGATGGCAGACATTAATGTTGATGTAAGTGTTTTTGTATTGTGATGTTATCACATCATCACCTTCAACATCATCAACATCATGATCCACATCATCATCTCCAACATCATCAACATCATGATCCACATCATGATCCACATCATCATCTTCAACATCATGATCCACATCATCATCTTCAACATCTTCAACATCATGATCCACATCATCATCTTCAACATCTTCAACATCATGATCCACATCATCATCTCCAACATCATCAACATCATGATCCACATCATCATCTTCAACATCTTCAACATCATGATCCACATCATCATCTCCAACATCTTCAACATCATGATCCACATCATCATCTTCAACATCTTCAACATCATGATCCACATCATCATCTCCAACATCTTCAACATCATGATCCACATCATCATCTTCAACATCATCAACATCATGATCCACATCATCATCTTCAACATCATCATCTTCATCATCATTGTCGTCGTCATCGTCAGCATCATTGTCATCATCTGCGTCATCTTCAACATCTCACTAACCATCTTACTAACTCTTACAGGGAGCATATTTTCAAGAAACACGATCGGTAGAGGAGACAAAAAAATTTCGTGAAAATGTAAATAAAGTAAATCGCGTAACGCCACCGACAACAAATTTTCATGCAGATTAATAAATCCCAGCCAGTCCGCATGAATAATTACATTTCTAGACTCCACCACCATTAAATCAAGTGTCTAGAGCAGATTAACTGGACTACAGATCGCGTAATAAATAGTTTTTCTCGCGAAAAACTATTCAGATTTTGTAGAATAATTTAAATAGATAAATTGATATCGAAATATTTTATATACAAAACGTGTTTTCATCGTCCTCGTGATCTTCATCAGCAGCATCTTAACGTATGAAACGTGCTTTCATACAGTGTATATAACTTTTTGGAAACCCGTCGTTATTTTCTCTCTTAATACTCTCAGATACACAGCAACAACACACAAATACACACACACACACACACACACACATGTGCGCGCATCTGCATGCCCACCTAGCCCATGCGTGTACGCCTGAATCCATGCATCCGTGGTAAGTGTTGATCTTTTTACATCAGAAAATAACTAGATGAATTCACTTTCAAATAACTATTTAGAATAAGTTAATATTTAAACAATTACTCCACAAATGAAGCAACTCTGGATGAATTTTTAGAATTCGCCACTAATATATTTAGTTCATTTTTTACAAGGCTTATAGGTGATTGGAGAAATTTGAGACGACAACAATTAACCATGGATGGATGTGATCCGGCTCTGCTTTAATCATTGCCTCTTTTATCGGCTGTAATTGAACGGTTCACATAACTCAGAAAACATTTATGATTTCGCTTTTTTTATTCAATGAAAAAGTAGAGCAGTATTTCGTTGTTTAACATTTGCTTTAATAACATATTATTTAAAATTATTAAACACACTAATAATATACCTTCAGTAAAAGAAATTTTAAAATATACAAAAATTATGAATCAATTAATACTGTCCCGTTTAAGATCCCATAGTAAAAGACACATTTTAATGACGCAACTTATGCAAAAAACCAGATTTCTATATCTTCAGCTGTCTAACAACCACAAGAACTAATTATTAATTTAATTTGCAAATAGAATTAAACATAATCAATTCCAAACCACCATCCGTCGCTCAATAAATCTGATTATTTGCAGCTTGTTTAAACAAAACCAACAAAGAAACGCACGGTGTATGTATGTCTTGGCAAACAAATGCTCCGAGCTAGAGCCATGCATTTCCATTCAACTGTCACCATTCAGTAGCTCGCGATACTTCGGCTGTTTTGCTTTCTTGTGAGTTGAGTTGGCCGTGGGCACAAACCCATGCACCATTTTGGAGAAAGTTTATCGTGGTCGCATTAGTTTAAAAAAGTCAGTATTTGAGGTTTTTATTTATTTATTTGGCTGACTAAATGTCACTTATGTTTACGTCAATAACAAAATCAATAAAATTGAATAATAAACTCCTTTCAAAACATCACATGTAAACATTTCAAAGTAAATGTTTTATATTCTCCTTCTATTTCATTTACAGTAAATCATATGACACGTCTAAAAAATATATTCATATGCGTAGGTAATGTTAATTTTTGACAATATTACAAAACATTATAGTTCTGAACTGCTTCTTAGTTAAAATTTAATCCAACAGCACAAAAGATGCAGAGAAAACTTCCAAAAGTTTGTTGGAGGTCCTGCTTGCAAACATCTGATAGGAAGCAAGAATTTATTACAAGAGAAGCACGCAATTTTTCCAGAGGAATTCTTCAAGCAATAAAACATTCAGCTTCAAACGTTATTTATTTGATTGTAACGGAGTATATAAATTGTGAACTGTTTTTATTCAGTGATCTAAATTTGTAACAGAACATTAAAGAACAAGTTCAGAACATTAAAGTTCTGAACTGCTTCTTAGTTAAAATTTAATCCAATCATTAAGTTGAACTGGAGTTATATTTTATTATTATTAGATGCAAATATAATTTTTAAATCAAAATGTTTTTAAAAAAATAAAATGAAACCTGAAAATGTTAAGCCTTTCAAAAGCAATTATTTGAGAAAATAAACAATTTTCTAAGCAAACAACGTCTGTGAACTCAACCGATAAGAAAATTGAAGGAAAAAAAGATGAGTCAAGAAAAAAAACTCAGATCACAAAATTTATGATCTGTTTTTGTTTCGTTTTTTTTAACGAAACACCAGAGCGCTCGTAAAATGCTGAAAGAGGAGGCAGGTTTTTATTTCATGCGTTATTTTTCCAACGTTGTCCCTAGGCTGATCGAAACGGTTAATGAAATTCTATGAGTTTACTAAACCTTCAGTCTCTCCATTCCTATTCAGTGCTACGCTATTTGGATAGCTGTCGCAATAAACAAGTGTTAAAAAAAACAATTAGGGTCACTATAAATTGACGCTCCTATTAGTTTATGAACATTTTTGGGGATTAGGGAAAATTTTCTAGATACAGTCAAATGTTCACTTCTTTGCAATTGCAACATAACAGATAAAATTTTACAAAAGTTTACTGAGGATTTTAAAAAATTGTTGTAAAGTTTGAGACATCATAAATATCTACGTCTAAAGAATGTATTGCATAAAAAGTTATCGGCACCCGTTAAAAATTTTTTTAATTTTAATATTTAGAAGATAAAATTGAACCTTATTTTAATGTTTCATTCCTAGAATCATCACACATCAAACATTAGTATTAATTTAACACACTAAGATTTTTAAACATTTAAAAATTAAAATTAAAAAATCGTAAAAATGGGCATATTGCTTCGGGAAAAGGTTTTCGTTTTCAAGCCAGAAAGATAAAATCAAATCAGATAAAAAGCAAATTATAGCGAGCAGATAAATGGAGGGATTCTAATTGGAAATTTCCCACTTGCTGCCTTAACGAATTCTTTAATGGAAATAAAACATTCCGCGATATTTTTTCTATCAGTGAGAAGGCAGCAGTGTTTCATCACTGACGACTCTCGAGATTTAAAAAAAAGGTAGAAAAAAAATTAAAATATTTATTAAACTATTTCGGATTATTTAATTAATGAAAATAGTTTTAAAAAATAATAAAAATGTCAAAACAATTGAAGAAGAAACAACAGAAAATGTAACAATCTCAGTCAAAATTTAACCCAGTCAACATTATTCAATACGAAAATAAGTATACTTTTAAGTGTTTCACATCTAGTCGTACATCTAAATTATCTGAATAATAATTTTGTAATATATGAAATTAATTTTTAGAAGAAACACATAGCTTAGCACCACTAGCAAGCATTAAGCGAAAAGAACGAAATATATTAAACACTGTATAATTACTTCATAATAGTCTCCATCCCATAAATCTCGTAACATCATATCATACATCAAATGTCACACGATATCAAGTATCATTAAAAACTGTGTCACATTACAGTATCAACAGACGAAGTATATCATATCATACATCAAATGTCACATGTTATCAAATATCATTAGATACTGTATCACATTACGACATCAACAAACGAAATATCTTTCGTCGGCGCAACAAATCAATTATTATTTTTCGTACAAGATACTGGCGTGTAAAAGCTTTTAAACGCTGTCCTACTGATTAATGTCTCAGCCAACCTTGCATAATATTTGGCCTATGTGAGCAATGTATCACTGTGTAAACTCTATTTACCTTACTCAAAAGAATTAAAAATGACTAATTCTGCAATACTTTATTCTATTAATTTATTTATTTAATTCGAAAAATTATGATAAAAGAACTATCAGCAAATCATTGCTATAAGATCGGTAGAGTTGATTTTCAATAGCACAATTTTTTAGATATAGTCCCACTCTTAATAATCGCATAATAATAAGCATACGTGCATTTTCAACTATCAAATAAAATCAAATTTTGTATTTATATAGCGCCAATTATCGTTGCTTCTCATCAACTATATATATATATATATATATATATATATATATATTTATTTATCTGCGTGTGTAGAAATAGAAAAAAGATAGGAAAGAGAGTGAGAGAGAAAGAGAGTGTAAAAGAAAAAGAAAGTTAGAGACATTCTGCCAGATGAACATGCGACATAAAATAAAAAAAAATTAATAACAAGAATTTGAAAGGTGGAAGAATTTGAAACATGGAGAAATTTGAATGTGATCATCTCGGGACATACGTCTAGTTTTCATATCAGGAGCCAGGGAGGATATAATAAATTTTGCGTCTGACCATTTTAAAGCTCACCGTTAGCGCCATGTATGTCATGCTTAATATTTTCTTCTTCACCGACAGCTGCGGAAAGAAATAGCGATGGAAAATTGTAACATTTATCATGTTGTCATCGTGTTATACATGTTTCAGTTGCTTTCTGCTTGCGAAGATGACGTAAAACGTGACGTAGATGATAATGAGATGAACTGATAACATAATGACGATGTATACATATATAGATGATATATATATACAACAAGGAGCACTGACGATGATTCATTCGGAATCGAAATATGGCCTTATTTGCAGCATGAATTCGAAAAATAAGTTTATTTTGAATTTTAATAAACTAAACGTTCACCAAAAAACTTTAGTGAGAAAAATCGAAAAAACGAACTACAAACATATTAACGCCAAACATTCGGTAGAATTTATAGAATATTGTAAAAATTATGGTCTATTACCAACATATATAGATGATGATATTCGTAATGCGACTATGTTGTTGGTGTTGTAAATAAACCAATATGATTTTTTTTCATTTGTTTAAACCGCAAGTTTTTGAATGTATGACGTGAAATAATTCTATTTAAAATTTTCAGGATATGATTAAGCTGCAGCAGATATTTTATTTGATCATTTAAAATTTGAATTAAGTAATAAAAAAAACGTACCTGGTCCACATTCGATGCGCAGTCGATTTAAATTTTAATGAGAGAGGGAGAAGAAAGAAGAGAAGAGAGAGAAGGGAGAGAGAGAGAAGAGAGAGAAAGGAAGAGAGAGAAAGAGACTTTAAACGCACATCTTGCATTTAATGAATGTAACTAGAGATTTTTTGAATCGATTTTTCAAATTTTTTGATAAAATGTTTTTTTTGACCTGAAAATATATTAGTTTATTTATTTGAAAAAATTTTTTTTATTCAATTAAAACCTAGCAAACAAAATTTTTGAACTACCAAACAGAATTCACACGCCGAATTTAATTTGAATATAAGTACTTTCCTATAAGCCATAAAATAAATTAATTGCTTCCTATAGATTCCAAAATTAACAAAAATAAATGTATGAATTTGAATTTAAATGCGATGAATGAATGTATGAATGAATGAATGAACGAACGGACGGACGAACGGACAAACAAACGAATGAACGAACGAACGAATGAATGAATGTCAAATTTTCAAATTTAAAACATCAAACTCACAATTCGGATCGTCAATTGTAGTGAGGACAACCGTGAAATCAATGACGGGTCTGCTCTCGTAATCCAATCTCTGACCATGCTTCAATCGAATAACCCCGGAAAAATTATCAATTTCAAAGAAATCCTCCGGCGACCACCAATCAACCCCTTCGTTACCCTCTCCAGCGTGTTTGGGCCGCTTCTTGAAAGAAAGTGTCTCGTAATATTTTTTGTTGATGGTTATGAGATCGCCGTGTGCAGACTCTGATATGTGGACGACGTTTGTTGGTTTCACGAGGGCCGACCGCTGTTTGCGATTTGGCTGGCGGTTTGATAGTTTTTTTGGCTGTTGTATCGGCTGATGGATGGAGGCTGAATTATTGATAGATTTGCTCTTTATAATGGTTTTTTCCACTTGTTTGTTAGCAGGTGGCTTGTGAGTTTGAGTTGAAAATAATTTATGGAGTTCTTTCGCGTTCGTTCCATTTGCGTTCGTGCTATCTATCGTTCCATCGTCCTTCTGGTGATTTGATGATTTCTTTTTGGATGTTTTATCTGAATAAGTTTTTGTTGATTAGTAAAATATTTAAAAAATTTTTTATGTTGTTTGTCTAAAATTATTGTTTCAATCGAAATTAATTACATATATACATCAATTAGAGGTTTTCAAACGTGAAAATAAATGAAAATTTACACTTTCAACTGTGATTCATTCGCTAATTTTTAGAAAATTCAAATTAGTAAAATCTCTCCCCGATAAGATTGCCAAAATAATATAATAATAAAATTTCGTGATGGTTTATTGTTCTACACAGTCACTTACAAGAGAACAACAGATGAAAATGATCAACAATCTCATAGACTTTACTTTCAAACTGATTTAATGTACATAGACACGAATGTACCCGCTGTGTCACGTTTAAGCAAGTGCTTTCCATCATATAATAATACATAAAGTCTTACCATGCAAACACACTGAACAAACATACAATACACACACACATACAACACACACACATACCACATACACACGAATCTATATAATACACAACACATACATTTAACAACAACAACAACATACATTTAGTTATACACACACGTATGAAACATACATACCTCCACGCATGCATAAAAACATAGAAACACAAATACACATATAATATATATTTAAACACATGTATAGACATTGAAAAAGAAAAAGAGAAATAAAGAGAGAGAGAAAGAAAGAGACAGAGAGAGAAAAAGAAACAGAGAGAAAAGAGGGATCTTAAACATACACATTAACACACACAGAAGCACATGCAAACAGAATCACTTAAATGCAGAGCAGAATTTTCTTTGCAAACAGGCATAGGAGCTGTGTTGTTGTTGTTAGCTCCAAAGAAAAAACACCAACACTTGTCTTAATGACCGCATAGTCACATCATAAACAACAACAGCAACGACAAAGTCTAATACAATAATGCTACAACAACAACAACATTTACATTACATGTACATAAATTATGACTGATAACTAATGAAGCGTAAAATTTAACGGAATAAAGGTTAGTGTTGTATTCATGTCAAACAAACAAGTTTTTATTGAGACAAAAACACAAAAAAAAAACAGTTTTCAACGTATAGCGTAGTCCAAAATGTTCATTGCAAATAAAAAAGCACCGAGGATATGAGTTCCTTCTTCACTGAAACAGCAGAACATCTTCATTATTATAAAACGAAAATGGTATTCTAGCTCTTTTAAAAATTTCATCATAGAATTAAAACTGACAAAAAAAAAGTTAAAAACATTACTATAGAGATTGACGACCAAAGTATAAACATTAACAAATAAGACTGTAACAAATAAAATTCAAATAAAACTAAGTTACCATTAAATTTTAAACTGGTATTATTACGCTTCTTTACATTTATCCAAATTTTGCAGGTAGTTGTTTGAAAATTTGTCGTAATGTTATTGTTGATAGGTGTCGCCATAACGACGAGCATGTATTGTGTGTCGGAGAATTTGTCTGACGATTGTAAGGTACGAATTAGCGCGGGAGGTCGGCAGTTTATACCATTCATTTGCTCGTTACTCGCGTCGTGCATGTTGTTGTCGTTGCTCTGAACGCTTGTATGTCTGTTGTGGTTGTTGTTGTTGTTGTTGTCGTTGTTGTTGTTGTTGTTGTGGCTGTTGTTGCTGTTGCTATTGTTGATTCTAATGTTGTTGCGGCGGTTGTTGTGATGGTTTTTCCTTTCGACGTTGTTGTTGCTCTTACAATTGCTGTTGTATATGATGTCGTTGTAGTTATTTTCAGGCTGAAAGATTTCGAAAAAATGACTCGGTCCATCAACAATTGAATACCAATAGGCGTCCCTAACAAAATCTGAAGACCCACTGGCAACTTTTCGATTTTTGTACACGTCAGCTGTTTTACAATGCTTCATCTTGTTGAAATTGAAACTATTTTTGATAATTTTATCGCCATCTTTGTCGTCTGCTTTCACATTTTTAAAAGGAGCGTCTTTGTTTTTTGTTTCATCAGTGATCCCATTTATGCACGACGAAATGCAAAGTGGTTGGAAGGCACAAATGTTTTCCAATTCGCCGCCAGTCACAGCGTAGAGATCTGAGAGGCTCTGAACGAGGGAGAGTGCAGGCGAGTTTTCCAGGAGAGTTCCATCGTAAGAATATTCGACAAATCTGGCAACATTTTCTCCAGTAACGACATTGATTGTGATGGTTCGATCTCTTGATTTGTACCTACTGGAAGTTGTGTGTCTGAGAGTTAATTTAAATTTGCAGTCGGTGAAGTTGGATAGGTAGTTTGTCGTCACAATTGATCCGCCTGGAGTGATGTCGAATATTTTGTCACCGAGGATTTTGAATGAATTGTAACATTTGTCTCGTTCTCTGCTCTTCTGTTTTAATTCACTATTCCAGTGGTTTGAAATATTTCTAATTTTGTCATTATTAGGTTGGTGTAAAGCGTTTTGAGCAGGCATGTTGTTGTATGCATGGTTGTTTATAATTCTGTCGGTCTTCCCGAGATCAGGAATCCAGCTGGGACGATGGTTGGGGCTGTCATACGATTTGAAATTGTGGACGACGTTAGAGTTCTGGTTGTCCGCCTGATCCAGAATATTAGTAACGAGTTTGTATCCGTAACCGCGAGCGTTCAGGTTGATGACTTCGAATCCCGGCGCCACGTCATCGGCCACTTGAACTCTCAACGCAACAGCGAGGGGCCAGCAGCAACAACAAAAGCATACCGCCAACAACGACAAAATAAACGACAATTTATTGTAATTATTCTCCATTATTTAACGGATGGTGTACACAAATTACGAACGTACATCGTTGCGTACATCTGCCTCCTACATGCACAACACGGGGAAAAGCTTTCGTACACTTCATTTATACGAATTGGAAGAGCCTTCCGTGTGCACAATATATATCTTATATTATATATATATATATATATATATATATATACACACACACACGTGTTTGTATATAAGTTTCATAAATATAATATTATATTATATAGATATATGTGCGTACGTGTGTAAGCATATATGTATGTACAAATATAATTAAATATATATTGAAATTTATCAAATATCTAACATATATATATTTATATATATTTATATATAAAATATATAATCATATTTTATAAATATATATATATATATATATATATATATATTATTAAATAAAAGTATGAGTTTTACTCCTATATTCCAGTTTGGACAGCAAAATAGTGTAACGGTTAAGGCATCTGCTCCCGCTGTAGCAATGACCAGGTTCAAATGCCAAGAGATTCCAGCCCATCATATGCCTGGGTTAATGCGTATTCACATGCCTGATACTTTAGAAAATTAATTAGAAGATAATTGATAGTGAGGTTGCTTACATTAATGACAGCGTATGTGTTATATGTGTATTGTGTGTGTGAGTGTGTATATGTAGTGTGTGTTTATTTGTGTTTGTGTGGGTTGCGTTCGTGTGTTTGTGTGCGCGTGTGTGTGTATATATGTGTGTGTGTTTGTGTGTGTGTGTGTGTGTGTGTGTGCTGTGCTATGTGTCTGTGTGGTGTGTGTGCATTCTATTTTGATCTACTTCACACCGAGAAAACGTGCTAAGCAGTGTGTTAATTGCTTCTCAGAGATTTTATTAGAGGGCCAAAAATGTTCTATGAATGGAGATCTCGTGAAAATTGGCACTATATAAAGACTTAGCGCTTCATCGAGAGTGTGTGACCCTTCAAATAAGCTATAAAACATCTCGGGAGGTAGGCTTCAGGCAGATTTTTACTCGTTTCAGTGCTTATTGGTTTGATTTCAACAGTAACAGCTGAAATTGTCTGTTTAATAATTACCATTATGTAATAATATTGATGCACGTTTAGTTCCTTTTGTGTGGCTAATGCGTTTTTTCATCAAGTTTCCCAATTTTACAATTATTTTTTTAGTGTAGTACTACTGTTCAGTAATTTTTAGTTTAATTTTTTTATAAAAATTTCCATTTCATTTCATAATTATTTCGAAAGTTCTGAGTTTGAAAAATAAACTTTAAATAAACGTTCACCAGAGTGTTTTTGAATCTTGAAATTTTGCTGAAAAATTATTTAAATATATTTTTTGCTAATTTAAATATATGTAGTTTCCTTGTCAAATTTTAACATTCGTTGTTTGATGTTTCGTACAAATTTCAAGAGCTTGTCCAAAAAAATTACTTAGATTTTTGTCACTCAGTTAGAATCTTAGCCAGATTTTAATAACCACGTTATAGTTATTACCAAAGAGTTATTATATGCATATTAATTTATCTAATTATATAACTTTTAATTATAAAGTTTTTGTAAGAAAAACTTATGAAGAGTTGAATGAGTTTTAAGAAACTACTATTTCTCAGTAAAAATTGTACAAAGTTTACTACTATTGAAAGATAAAGAGAAAAAAAGCTGAAAAAACGTTAATTTTATCTTTCAAAAATAACTTAAAAGGTAAATATTCACTTATTGATTTTATGTCAAACAATTATATGAGCCGTTAATAACATCTGAAATATCATTGAGATTAAAATACAATATAAAAGAGGCAGTTAGCAATAAGCATTTTCTTCAAAAAAAATTTCAAATCAGTTGATGTACTATCAGAAATTCATTTCCAAATGAAGATCCCATAAGTCCTCATCTTCAGTGATGTTAATGGTAAAAAATGACTTTGAATCTGCACTTAATTCTAAACTTCCAATAGGAGCCGACGCGTTGGACGAAAATGGAGCAGAGGTCTCTGCTGTGGATATTTTTTCTCTCCTCTTCGAAAATATTCTTCGAAATATTCCAATCATGGATAGAAACAGAAAGAGTAGGGTTGAGCCTAAGGAGATGCCAATCGTTGCATAGTCCTGTTGGTTGGGGAAATGTCCATTTTGTATTTTGTTGTGTCTCACTTTGATTAAAAAATTATTTCAATATTTTAAAGTATTTCGAATTGCAAACCTTTTTATACATTTGAAAGATTTTTACAAGTCCTCGTTTGATTTTTACGATGTCAATAGTTTAAATAGTTTAGGAAAATTTAAAGTTTCTACGCTACATATTTTCTAAAATATTCTCCATTCAATTTGATCTATTATTTTTTTAGAGCAAATCAGAAATGAAATGTAACCTTCGTCTGGATGCGGGCAAATTTGAAATCTTGCGGTTCGCTTTTCCAATAAGTGAATCCTATAATAGAAAAGTCCCTGTTGTTGTAACAGGAATTGACGTACCTATTAGATGCAAGCATTTCACAATTCATGTGTCACATAATCTGAAATATCGTCTATACATACCTAATAGAAACATCTTTCGAGTTACTAGGTACGTAGTAAACTCCTAAAAAGATACTATCAAGTAAATTAAATTTAGAAGCCTGTGGATCGCCAACAATTGAGAGTTCTTCACAGTCAAAGTTCAAATTCTTCAGTCTTTGCAGTTTAAACTTTTTAATCCTCCCTACTACCAAAGTCAAGTTGATTGTTCCGTTATTTACTTGGGTGATTTTAATCGTCTTCACCATGTCGGCGAACTCGTGTTTGTAGCTGAAGTAGCACCAGATGGCAATTGTTTGGTTGCTGCTGGGGATAATTTTGGATTTGCATGAATCCAATGTCTTATCCCTCCTCAAACAATCAAACTTGCGACAATTTCCACTTTTGGAATCAGTCACAGTGTACGAGCCCAAATAGCGTTTCCTCTGCTGGCAGTATAAAAACGCTGCGTGCTCGTTCCAACCTTCATGTGTAAATTTAAATTAGGTAGTGATGAAAATTATTCTAATTAAAAATTAACATAATGGTATTTCGATCTCAACCACAATCAATTGGCCATCTTGCTATTTTATTTCTGAGAAGAATGCAAGATTAGTTTTGTTTCGTACTGCTGAGCTGAGCTGTGTTTGTTAATGTCATGCACTCACTTGAATTTATTTTCGGCGTACATTGCTTTTTTCTTAGTAGTATTAATGATAAAATTAGGAATTAGACTACGATTAACACATTGTTTCAAAACTCTACAACAATTTCTTGTAACATAATATAGTATAAACAGAAAATATTAGGTGCGAAGAGTTGTTTCTGTGCCACTAACACATTGTATCCCTCAAAGTAGATGAATAAACAACAGTAGTAGTAACAATAATAATAATAAAAATTAATAAATTAACTATATAAAATAATAAACTACAACAAAACGATACTGAATAAGTAAAGTTACAAATTTTCAACTACAGAATGTGCGCAAACAATCATAGACACACAAATGAATACATGTGAATGAGTTATAGTGCAGAAAACGCGGACTGACAGACAAACAGACCTGCGGCGCATATTTTGTTGGGAGGCATTTGAGGGGTGAACCTGTAATAAGCGATTCTGTGGACTCCATCGACGGTCTGCCTCGACCAGTGTAGGGCATCGGGTTGCGAGTTCTGGCATCTGATGTAAAATGGCTTGAACGCTGAGCCTTCGGCGTTCAACAGATGAAAGATAAATGCATTTTAATCAGCGCTAACGTTTATAGATGAAATTTATTTATTTTTTGGAAAACTTCAAAATGAAATATCTACAAAAAATTGTTTCCTATTTCAGTTATAAATCTAAAACACACCAAATCAATATGGATAAGTCATGGCACGTTAAAAACGGTACGCTGCTATGACGATCCAAAAAATATAACTGAACTTTAAAAACACTCCAAATTACTTAGAGACCATTTAAACCATAAAAAAAAACCTCAACCGAATAATAACCACGACAGAGTAAGGATGATGGCATGACGTCATAACAGTCATCAAACTTCATGTGGGATCTATCACACTGTATGATTCTATCGTTTCGTCGCTTCTTGTAACCGCTGAATCCATCCAGTACAGTGACCTTGAAACCTTTTTCAAAGCCTAGAGCCCTGCAGGCGAGGTCAATACTTAGGGGTGTCACGCTGTGGCCGCAAAGAAGGGAGCAATTTCGTTTGTCTGCTAGATTGGTCGATTTTTTATTCGACAATTCTCTTTCTGGTATTTTCAAGTATCAACAACAAAGACACATTACATGTGATGAGATACACGTGAATGGTATGTGATAAGATAGGATTTATTCGCCATCGAAACTAGTAACTATAACAGTAGTAGCAGGCAATATAACCATTATTCTAATAGACCACTCAGTTTAACAGCTGGTGGATCACCAGTTTTTTATTTATTAATCGTAATTAATTAGAAAAGTCCTAATAAAAGGTTATCTAATTTATTGATTTTAAATATTATTTATCTATTAATTAATAAAGAAGACTAATTTTAAAAAAAATTCTTCAAATTCATAAACCTTCACTTTTTTGCTTTCCCTTATCGCACATTTCTAAGTACCCTGAATTCGAACTGTAATGGTAACTGCTCAGTTGCAGAAACTCCGACTTGTAGATAGGAAATTTAGTTTGGATGAGATCCGGTGAGAGATTTTTCAAATCATCATCGGATTTTATTGCACTTGGGTCCGTGATTACATCTCTTTTCCAAATACTCCGATTCGTATGACGTTTATTTGAATTCTCCAGAAAATTTATCTGTCTTGAGGAATAGTTGTCAAAAAACTTCATTTTTTTCAAATAGTAAACTGCGTCAAATTCAGAGTTCAAAGTTTCATTTATTGAACTACCAAGAAATGTAAGATTCTGCTTGCTAGTCAAATAAATTTTGTCTTCCATATCTTTCAATAGGACTATATGAAATGTGAGGACTCCGTATAATGTACATGTGATTAACTTTAAATACATTTTTTTACATTATAACGATCCTAAATTAAAAATTAGAAAAATCAATTTGTATTTACACTTGAGTAATTATATAAATAATAAGGAAAAATATGAATAAATTATTTCAAAAAAAAAGATTTATATGAAGTTTAATATAAACTATTATATAGATGGTTGATTTGTAAACAATTTTCATTTATAAACAATACTCATTGTTTATAAATGGTTATTTACAAATATTTTGTTTTTTTTTGTGTGACGTTTGAGCGTTTTGGCACTTTTAACTTTAAAATTTTCTTTCAGTTAACTTTTTAAATGCCACAGAAATCAAATTAAATAATTTTATTATAACAACTAAACGTCATCAATAGCAAGAACAAATTTAAAATCGAAAAAAAATTATGTTGAAAAATCAAACAATGAATTATTATTGACTTTTTCATTGGTAACTTTAATTTTGAAGAGAAACTGTTATAATTTTGGTGGCGGAAGTGGTAAAGTTCCTGTTTTATCTGTTGCGGTGGCTGTGTTCAACTGCAAGATAGTCTTTCAATCTAATATGACTGTGTGATGTGTTGGTTTTGTACATACGTGCATGACTGCTGTGTATTTTCTAAGTAGTTAATGTCGATGTTACAACTTCAAACATACCCAAAATCTAAGAAAAACTTTCAAAGTAATTTAAAATAAAAATAAGACGATGATTAATAACAAAACTTAAACAAAGAGTAAGACATCTTCGTTAAATTTGAAAAAATACTTAGTTTAGTGAGGAAGACAATTTATTCGATGGCCTCTTAATTGGTCACATGTGCTCAGTTTGACTGAAGCATTCTTCAAATAAGTGAACGATTTACATTTCATATGTTATTCCAAATAATTAATGTCTTATCAATCTCTATATAAATAAACGTTTAAAAGGCTTAACTCGTAAAATATATTTTTCGTGATTTTTTATTGACCTGGTAGAGATCATAATATATAAAAATGCCAAAATTGAAGTATCACGTACAAAATGTTTTCAAAATTTTCAAGAGCAAGCTAGCGATACAATCAGTAGTACGTAAACTCGAGTACGTATTCGTAACTGTAGACTCGTCAACAGTTCGCGGGATTAACCTACAGAGAGTGAGGTTATTAGGGCTGCCCACAATTCCAGTTCTGCTGTTCATTTCCGTCATCATATGGCAGTTGGTTCTATACAGTAAGACGTTGAAGAGTTTTGAGGGTATGTACAACAAAGCCCTGTTTGCATACACTATGGCTGATTTAACCACGGCTATCATCAATGAGAGAGCCATATTTGCTGAGAAATATTTAAACAATAAGTAAGTCATATATTTATTTATTCCTTCATTTATTCATTGATTCATTCGTTCGTTAGCTCATTGTTTCATTCATTTGTTTATTTATTTAATGACATATTAGTTCATTTCATTACACAAATTATTTACTTGGTTTAAATTATTTTTTATAATGTTTTTTTTTCTTTCTCCTTCTTCATTTTTTTAAGTTTATACTTTCAATTTTGTTAAACATTTAATCGATTAAAAATAATTACAAACATCAGTAAACTAACTAGAAAAGCAGATAAAAAAAAGTCACTAGCAGAGTACTTTAAACTTTAACTATGACAGGATAGCCAACTTCACCGTCTACAATGGATCATGGTGCGTGGACTACAACGACGACATCAAAATTGTGACCAACAAAACAAACAATGTAGTGGACAGATTTCGCAATCTTCCTTGGCTCCCACAAACCTCAGAACTAGACGCATCGAAACGAGATAGTGGTCTGAGTGCCAATAATTCGGCCAGGTTTATTCAGCTCTTAGACTCTATTCGAGGTGGCTTTCGTGGTAGAAACTCAACCGATTGCGATGTTTACTACACTTACATGATGTTCATATACAGCGTACTCAATAAATACATTTATATATTTGCTCCGAGTTTTTATGATGTGGCTCTTTCCAAATATACATTTCTGCACGTCTATGGGTTTCTGCATATGTTGAATGTTCATGAACAAATGTCGACTTTATGCTTTCTGGCTTTCGGCAAATTTTATAGCGGAAAATTTTCTGACAGTTTTAGCGAGATATTCTTTGTTGGCAACTACAGTGCCGGTGGATCGAGCTTACAGAATGTTTTTGATCTTCGTTTAGACTTCATCGATTCTAGCAAATTTTCCGAAAATGACCCTATCGCGAATGATTTTCACACGTACGTCAAATCAATTACAAATTTTTCCGTTGAGGACGGCACGTTTGGACACTGGTTCACTGTTTGCAACAAATTCAACCAACAACTCAGTGACGTGAAAACCATAATAATTGAGAAAACTAAAGAGAACTGTTTCTATCCTGAGCAGCACCGATGCATCACGGGTTGAGTTTGTGATATTTCATTCAGTAAAATCTATTTTTACGATACAAATTTTGATGAAATGTTTATTGGTGATATTGGTGATTTATTGAAAATAATACACATTTGTCGCAGACTAATGTGCTACATACAGTCGTTTCACAATTGTATAATTAAAGTATTATTGAGATTTCTTGTCTTCGTCAACAGGTGTGATATTTTATTCATGCGCCATGTTGATTTTGGTCCCTGCGTTCCTTCTCAATTATAGAAATTCAGAAACCACAATCAGAAATCTGAAACAGTTTTCTTCGATGTTTAACAGCCAAGCTCAGAATTTGTTGGACCAAAAGGAAAAGAATGAGCAACTACTCTGTGAAATGTTACCAAAATCTGTTGTCAAAGAGTTAAAAAATGGGCCAATACCGGCTGAGACCTTTCAAGTAAATATTTGCTCTTTTGTGATTGAAATATTTCCTAACTAACCAAAATTTATTCTCCAGTCAGCAACCATCTATTTTAGCGACATCGTAGATTTTAACGAAATTGTGATGAACTGTTCGCCGATAAAAATCATCGACATACTCAACTCTTTGTATAATTTACTGGACACTATCATTGACTGCTACGATGTATACAAGGTTAATTAAATTATGAAATCTTACCACAAAATATAAATTAAATTAAAATATAATTAATATCCAAAAATGTTATGAAAATAAAGATTTAGCAGATGATGAAATATTTTCCTGATATGTAAGGTGGAGACAATTGGAAGCGTGTACATGGTTGTGAGTGGAGTTCCAGTAAGAAATGGACAGCGTCATGTTTTCGAAGTGGCTAACATGTGTCTGGATATCCTTCAAAAAATTAAGGAGCTGGATTTTGAACGAGATCATGTTAAAATCAAATTAAAAATCGGGATCAATACAGGTTGTTACGTTACTAGTAGCTAAATTGTGATGAAAATAACCGACAAATTGGTATACATTTTTTTTAATGGCATTTACATTTAATCTTTCATTTTTATTCAAACAAAATTTACAATGAACAGGTGTGTGTTTTTTTCTAGATTATTTCAATAGAATTGTCTCGTGGTTACCTACTAATTCATCTAAAACGTTCAATATTGAATTTACTTTAACCTTGTTTTCATTTCGCAAGACAGCAGCAGATAAAAAAATCTTAGATGAATGAAAATTACCATCTAAACTGTGAAAAACATTTTATGAATAAAACTTACCATCTAAAATGTGACCAGGTTCTTGCGTGGCCGGCATAGTAGGCAACAAAATGCCTAGGTACTGCCTCTTTGGTGACAGTATCAACACCGCTTCACGTATGCAGTCGACTGGAGCAGGTACATTTTGAAGATACACCTACATTTGTAGACTTTTTCAATTAAATTCTTCATTAAAAGTTAAAATATATATATAATTTGTTTTTTACTCATTGTTGTTATGTTGGTTGTTGATGTAGCCAATGTTAATGTAATTTTTGATGCTGATGTTGCAGAGGCGGACTCAAGTCATAAGTTTAAGAATTTCAACATTCATAGTCGTATATTTAGTATATTTTTTTATATTTCTAACGTAATATTTTTTAAAGCTTCAAAAGTTCATCTGTCAGAATCTACATACCTGGAATTGAGAAACTACGAACATTTCAATTTAGTAAAAAGAGGGCATGTTGAAGTTAAGGTACGTCTTTTTTTTTGTTTGTACACCCTGCGTCTGAGGGTTTGAAGTGGTTTTTTTTAAACTATTAGCAAAGAAAAAAAAAAATTTTAGCTTTTTTATGCGAACGTGGATTTAAAAAATTTGTTTTTATTTTTTCATTTGTTTCCTTAAAATTATCACCCCATTTGAAACTATTAGAGATTTAAAGAACGTCATAGTTTTTCATTCTCTTAATTTTTTGACACGTTAAGTTTTAAAATTGTTTATAAAATTTAAAAAAAAACTAAAGCATTATATTTTTTTCTACTATTCCTAGGGCAAAGGAACTATGTTGACCTACTGGCTGATGGGCAAGTTAGATATACTCGATATGTGAAAAAGAATTAGGAGGTGGCCATCAGAACAACTCCTAGCTAAGATGGACAACAAAATATTACATTTGTGTATTTGGTATATTTTGAATCAGTTTTAATGTTAGTTGTCTCTTCTACTGTATATCATGAGTTTTTTGCAACAATTCGGCGTAGTACAGTTTTAAGAGTTCATTTTAATCTTCCAAAGTTACAGAATGCTAACATGTTTTGTACATCCCCTTTGAAAAATGTAATAATTCTTAATCTAATTAATATTTTTGTCATGAAAAATGTAATAAATCTTAATCTAATTAATATTTTTGTCATGAAAAATGTAATAATTTTTAATCTAATTGACATTTTTGTCATGAGGACTGATAATATGGTAAGCCAAAATTTTCCATTTTTAAGTTCCAGTAGATTATTACAAACCAATCACTTACCTATGTTCTAATCTCATAACAAAATGGGAGTTGAAATTCTTAATATCTGTTGGCATAAATCTTCAACAAAAAAAAACCTTTTGACGATAATAACCAACTAATCTGAAGTTATAAAATAAAAAAAAATATTTTTTTCATAAAAACTCCAAACTCTGTTTAAATATAGAGAATAATAGTATGACATTTAACAATTACAATATCACCTTAACAAAATCACCTTAGCAATAGCAGACAATCATTAGCATTAACATTGGCAAACCTTTGTAAATTATATTATATATATATAACTATTTTCTCGTTACATATAACTAGATATACTTTATAACTTACATTTTAAATATATATTCATGTACATATGTACGTACATGAATATATGTAGTTGTGTTCATTTTACATATGTAAATAATCATGTACAATACATGTATACGTTCGACAATGTTAATTACGAGATGAATGAGCTATGCTGTCAGAAACTATGAAACTACGTACTGTCGCGCAATTATTTTAAACTAGGATGTGAATTATATAAACGGCTAATGAATACATTCAGGATAATAAATCTATATAATCATATCCTAACTCACATCTCTTCAACCAAAACTGTTTATTTTTTAGCGGTTAAGATTTCTTGACAACATTTATTCAATTTAACCGTTTTATTCTGTGTCACAGCCATGAAATTTGCCAATTTATGTTATTAAAATAAAATTAAATTTAACTGGATGATGGAGGCCACTACAACAGCCGCGATTACGAATCATCACATACGGCGGCACACCACAATGGGATTGTTTGCAACTTGTCGAACGCTCAGTAAGAAAATCATCAAACAGGGCTACCTTTATAAACTGCCTGACAAATCTAAGCTTGGATCCTCTCTTAGGGTTGGTGAATTTCATTTTTTAAACCGGATTACTTACTTTCTACCAGAAAGAAAGAGGTAAGGATGGTACTCAGAACTTTATATACATATAATATATATATAAATAACTAATACAACACATGCAACTATAGAGTTATATATCTATTTGTGTTGTATTGTATTGTATCAATGATTTACATATGATATAACCTTTTTAAATTGAGATTTATTCGAAATGATTTCAAATGTCTCATAAGCAAATATTTACATTGGACATACTACACGTTAATAACGTCATTTATATACATAGGTATATTAAAAAGTATATTTATTATATTTGAAACAGTATATTTCGAACAAATCTATGTGTGTGTAGTGTGTGAGTTTGTGTGTGCGTGTATGTTTGTGAGACATGGTCCATTCATCAGTATTAGTTGCAAACAATATGAAGCTATCAGCTGTTAACAAATATTAGTAAATAATGCTTTGTGTGATAGCGACTCTGTGTGTGTGTGTGTGCGTGTGTGTGTGTGCGTGTGTGTGCGTGCGTCTCTGTGTGATTAAAACACTGCGTAGGAATTTGTTGTTATCACATAAACAAATTTGTCATAAAAAAAAATCGGATTATTATCAAAATTAAATAAACATAAGTGACCAAAGTTTGACTGAAAATTAAGAAAAAATGTTTTTTTTTAAATTTAACGGGGCAAAATTAAAAAATATTACACAGTGAATCAATCAAGTTTGATAAATAAAAACCATAAACCACCCAATCTTTCAATCGATAACAAGTCCAATAGATAAAGTAAAATATCGTTTGATTAAAAAAAATGAACAACATTTTATCAAATAACATCTACAATAGATGTAACAAAATAAAATATCGTACCAATTTCGCTCCTCTTACAGAAAGTGGTAAAGAGGTGGTTCGTGTTTGGCATGTTGAACACAGAGATTCCATTCATGGATTACTACCTGTCAGAAGACGATGCGTTCAGAGGTGTCCCATCGGGAAAAATTGACCTCAGCCAGTGTCTCTATGTCCTCTCAAGTCAGAAAAAATCTCACAACTGCGAACACATATTTTCGATTGTTTTGAAAGGTAGAGTACTCTCTTTATCGCCGTCTAACAGGTCTCGTGTTGGAAAGATAGTGTTTCGTTTTAAGATTGATTGTGTAAATTTTTTCATTTAAATGCTTTAATTGCGTTTTTCATTTCGATAAATTGGATTGAACACTTTTCCATTTATTATCAGTTATATTTATTAAGATGCTAAAAAGCCAAAAACTGTAAAAACGAGCCAAATGCTTTTTTGTTAATCTTCATTCAAGTCTTTCGACAGTTCAGATTGAACGCTGAAGTTAAGATTATTTATGTCTAGCTTGCCAAATATTTAAAATAACGTTTGAATTAAAGTATTAAAAAATAATTGCCAAATTTAAATTTTTAATATAATTAATTAATTAATTTAATTAATTCATAGAACTTCCATGTTGGAATGGGTCAGTGCCTTGGAAAATAATTTATTCAGAACTGGAATAATAGACGTGAGTGCAGCAGTAGCAGATTAGCATTTTGTTGAAATTGTCTGAATAAAACTTTTTGATATTTTCGGTTTAGTGCATCGGAGGCGAGAATGACTACATGCCCAATACACTATCGAAACATAAACCAAAAAATCGCCTCCGAGTCGTCTCGTCATTCTTTCCAGCACCACATCCAGCTACGACAGAGGACCAGGTAAGCCACACTCGTACGAACCGCCCAGCGTCACTTCTATCATACTCTAATCACATCTACGTAAATACTTCAGACTTGGTAGAGGCAGATAATGAAGGAAATACTTTGCAGTCAATAGTTAACTTTTAAAAAAAATAGATCGGTCAAGGAATTGGTAATATATCGTTTTAAAGAGATTATAGTCAATTATAGAATAATATACAAACGCTAAATCAACGCTTGTTTATTGATTTTATTTTTTTCATTATTCTTTTTTACATTTATCTGGGTTTTTAATGGGTAAGAAACATAACACGAATAAAACCAACTTTTGTTATTTTTGACAATGTGTTGCTACAATTGAATTTTAAATACGATATTTTTAAAACTAAATATTTTCATTTCAGAGCTAGTATAATTTTATATCAAAGTTTTCACGACTCATGAGTAACCTTTTAAGTAACTTTTTTAACCTAACACTACTTTGTAACCTTTTAACAGCAAACAAATTTTATCTATTAATAATATTAATTGAAAACCCCTTGTAAACATCACCCAAATACGACAAATTAACATAACCATAACACTAGTTAAATTAAAACAACAGATCTGTGTTTTTAACAAAACAATTCTATGACATCATGTCCAACTCAATTCTATTTTCTCTTGTTAAAGTTAGTGAAGATACCGTTTTGAATGTTTTAACGAGTAGCGTTTTTAACGATGTATTAAAAAAATTAAATGCTTATAAGCTTGTTAAGGCATAACTTAATCATAAATTTACAATTTGTGAAAGAGTTTTAAAAAAATCATTTTTTATCAATAAATAATAAAAATTTGAAAATTTTTTTTGAGGGTAGAATGACATTTCCCAGAAATTTCTAAACATCATCGGCAAGTTTTTGAAGTAATGTCTTCAGGCTGGCCATATTGTTAATTATTATTGATTCCACGTTGTCGTTTCTTTTGCCGTATCTAGTTCATAAAATTTGAAAAATTTATTCTCGGGTAATCAGTTCATTAAAACTATAATGTAAATTTTACATATGATCTCCTCTAAAATATGAATTTGAACTGCGTTACGTGAAAATTAAGTTGTTTCAAAATTCGAATTGATCGATTGAATGTTCTAAAGTAATGAGAAGAAAGTGTATTACAGACAAAATAAATTTGATACCTAACTTGGTTATTAAAGACAGAATATATGGCCATCTTCTCAATATATTTGTCCAGCTGTTTGAGGCCCTTTTGTAAAGCAAGGGCCACAGAGGGATCAATATTTGCCCTTGACCTCACCAGGTGAACGTTTTCCTTCTCCAAACTTGAGGCGCAGTTCATTGCCAGTAGCAGGGCAGCGAGACAAACTAAAGTTGTCATGTTCTGTTGAAAGTTTTTCATTAGTATTTATGAGATTAATTTTTTTGTCAAAATTTCAAAAAACTGGATTCATTTAAATGTGTTTTTTTTTTAATTGATATATAATTATATGAATGGTGAGAGTGGGTTTAATAAAAAAGTTCATTTAAAACAAATGGAAATAATGGTAAATTAAACTTTGAAATTTACACAACATGATTTGAAAATTCAAAAGTTAGAAAGCTAGTCAACCAAACAAACTATGACAGAAATGGAATTCTTAAATTTTAATAAAACAAATTTTTGATGAAAAATATAAATCAGACGCCAAGTCTCCACGATGCCATTCATTTTATATTTTATTTTCCTGTCATAGTCACCCACAAACCAGCACACAACATCCTAACTCGATGAAATAAATAATAAAAAAACAATTTTTTTTTCTACCAAATCTTTTTTGGTTATTATCAATTCATTATTATTATATGTAGATCAGCTTTCACTTTCTTCTTGGCAGTAATAGTCTAGCTTGCTGCAACAGTTTCTGCGTCTGTCAGGTTCTGATATTTTATAGAATAATTAAAAAAATAGTAAAGAAGTCCGCAAAATTCGCCATAGATGGATGTAAATAACTATTGACAGCATTATTCCATTTCATCTCATACCTTATAAAAAACAAAAATCATGTCACCTCATGTTTGTTTGTTTGTTTGTTTGTTTGTTTGTTTGTTTGTTTGTTTGTTTGTTTGTTTGTTTGTTTGTTTGTTTGTTTGTTTGTTTGTTTGTTTGTTTGTTTGTTTGTTTGTTTGTTTGTTTGTTTGTTTGTTTGTTTGTTTGTTTGTTTGTTTGTTTGTTTGTTTGTTTGTTTGTTTGTTTGTTTGTTTGTTTGTTTGTTTGTTTGTTTGTTTGTTTGTTTGTTATGTATTCCTTTTTTTATTATTTGTTATGTATTCCTTTTTTTATTATTCATATTTACTTATTTGTGCAATAACTATGGCTTGATGTATTCACAAAGAATTTGACTGATGCGCACCTTTGTGATCCAGTGGCAGGTTGAGGTGGGCCTAGAGGAACAGACTGGCTAACGTTTTTACAGTTTTTGTCACCCACCCGTCAAATTTCAACATTTGTTAAAATTTTGCCCCTCTCCCAGTCAACGTCTTTTAGACTCTTGCCTAGTGTGATTATGAAATCTGAATCACCAATTAACGATTGGCGAAGATATGGACGAATGTCTTTATTGTTACTTTCGTTAGAAAAAAATGCTGCCATGTTATGTTACCGAAGTTGGTGATTATATTTTCATACAATTTGTTTCAACATGTTTTTGATTGAAAGATGTAACGGAGCTGAATTTTGATAAAAATTACTTATTTACTTCTCCTTCAAACTTTATTCATTTCAGTTTTTATACTAGTAACGATAAATTCTGTATCATTCCATTAGCAAATTATAAAAATAAGTATTTTTTCATTTACCTCCGTATAGAATAATATTCACATTTCATTTCTCAATAATTTTCGTTATATAAAGGAACAAATAAATTCGCTAATAAAACATTTGCAAATTAAAAGAGAGCAAGCAGATTTATTCGATTCGTCGTGCACCAAGTAAGAAACAAAAAAATGTTTTACACTTTTCAACTATTCATTTAATCATCATGTTACTACTGTCATACAGTTTCACGGCTTCAACATCTTAATTTCTTCCAATATATCTTCCAACTCTTTGATCAGTTCTGACGGAGATTTCACTTGTAGGTTCAAATCCATTCTCTTACCGTATCTTCAAACAAAAATTTTTTAGTCGTTATTTAGCTGCTAACATTTTTTCAATCTATATTTTATTCAATGAAGCATGTTTCATCTATTCAATTTGAATCTCATTTTAGTGAGTAGACCATCGAAATTAACAATCGATAACAGTTTAATGCGAAAAATTCTGACTTCAGTACAAATAAAATGAAAAACCCAACCGAAACTAAAATTGTTACAACACAATATGCATACATATCAAATGTTCTTTAAACAAATATTCCAACCTTGGTCTGTTCAGAGCGGCGGATGACCTAAAAGAACCTGAAAGCAGTTTGTCCAGTTGTTCGATGCTCTTGTATAAGTTTGGTGAAATAATGTAGGAATCTCTTTTTGCTCTTGTCTTTTCTATCGGTTTCAAATCCTCGGCTTCAAAACTTGAGACCATCCATGATGAAGAGAGAAGTATGACTACGAAGAATGTTACTCTGCTGTTGTGAGTTCTCATCTGAAATTGAAATTTTAAAAAAAATCAAAAATCATTTTAATTTGTGTACGTAGTTTAAATAAAAACAGGCAAAAAACATTTCAAAAATAAAAATTTCAGCAGAAAATGTAAAATTTTTAAAAAATACTTTCAACGTTTTTTGTTTAATTAGCTAGAAATAATTTGTTTATTTTCAATTATTAGTTTAAAACAAAAATATTTAGTGTGAGGTTATGCTTTTTCTAAAAATTTAAAATATTCACTTTTATTTGAACAAATTATGCCTTCTAATGTTTTTCCATTGACTAATTCATAACCTTTTATATTCAGTAGTCTTGTCCAAAAATGTTATAAAAAGAATTCACCATAAAAGTCTTCATTAATCAAACTGCCTGCAATTTTTTGTGAAAAAAAAAATTAAGTATTCCTGATAACTTAAAAATGGGTGAATAAATATATGAGTGATGTGTGTGTGTGTGTGTGTGTGTGTGTGTGTGTTTGAGTATACGTGTGTGTATGTGTGTGTATGCGTGTTTGTCTGTGTGCTTATTATCTTTTGTCTTATTCATTAGTTGGTAAACCACAAAAAGTTATCCATCGCGTAATAGAAATGAAATGGATAACAAAGAATCTAATTATAGGAATATATAATGGAAGATATATAAGGCTTCATGATGTTACCGTGAGTTTAGAAGTGCGTATTAACTATTTGTTCATATTAATGTTGTGTAAGATGTTAGTGTTGTTGCTGGTTTGAGAATGGCACTGTCTTAGATGAAAAATTTTTAAAATATTCTTTATTTTGGTGGTCACACAAAGATTATCGCTAATTTGTGACAGTTACTTATCATGGATTTTGTTGCCAAATAAAATTTCGTTTCGTTTCGATTGCCACTATTCGTTGATTTAGATATTGCGTGTCTAGAGAGAAATTTTTCAATCAAATTTTTTTATAGTTTCCGACATTAAAATTAGTTGTAAAAAAAAAACATCAAATAACTTTAACATCAGTTTAATTTATGTATCAGTATTCAAATCACGTTTCGAGTGACATTTCATTAAAATTTTAACAAACTTTATTAACTTTAAACAGTAATTCTCAAATATTTAATATAAATTATCAATGTTAGAGTTCGCCATCTGCTGAAGAAGTGACTTCAAATTATTCGTCAGGTCGATCGTTGCGAGGAGGTCCTGGTTCAAGCCGCCACGTTTGCCGTATCTGTTTGTTGTCGGTTCCGTATGAAGATTTAAACATTTTTTGTAATGTCATTTTGAATTATATTCATTATTATTTATTATTAATTTTATTATTTTATGTTTATTATTTTCAATTAGTTTATTTGAGTTATTTATTTATTTCATTTAATATACCATAAACAAATATATGATCCTGTATTGAAGATGGTTCTAAAAGATTGTTCATCTGTATAAGAATGAACTTTAAAGAATATATATCTTTTTCTATATCTATCTATCTATATCTATATCTATCCATATCTCACCTTAAAATAATCACAAAAGAACTGAAATTACGGTAATTTGAGTTATAGCTGAGTTATTTTCTCAATGCGTTAATGAGAAATTGAGCACAAGTATTAAACTACGATATCACGAAACATAAATATGCAGAATAAAAAAAAAATTTCTCGCCTCGGTCTGGCGTCAGACGAAGAATAAGTGGCTTTCTCCGACAGGTACCTGTCCAAACTGTCGATGGTCTCTTGTAGGGCGATTGACATCATGGGGTCGATTTTGAACCTTGACCTTAGGGCGTGCACGTTCTCAACGATTGGAGCACAATGTAGGAATGTTAGTAGGGTGGAAAGGATTATTAGTGAGGTTCCCACCGAGGTCATGTTCGGCCCTGTTCAATGAGAAGTATTGCCATGGAGTGAAATTCTAAAATTTTATCAAAAACGGAATTTTATAAAGTTTTAAGATGTGGATAATTTGTAATAAAAAAAATCTATACAAAACAATTCTAAACAAATAGACAAATAATAATTGAGAGACATTTACTTTAATGACAATGCAAAGAGTTAGAATGAAATTTCAAAAAGATCTTAATTTCTGTTTATAGATAAGAATCTTCTTCCGAATGTTGACATCGTGGTGAGACATATTTATAGCTTTCCTGTTTTCTTCCTCTTCCTATAACATTCCCACTAAGTTCTACAAACAATGACTTACGACACCCTTTTATTATTCATAATGTCATTATTTTGCCGCGTGTAACTGGAATCAACATTACCAATTCCATATCTGAAACCCATATAAATGCATATTCGTATGGACTAAAAAGTGACAAAAAATATATTATTCATTTGTTTACGTTATATTTAATTTTTCAAGTTTTCAACATATTTTATTACAGAATTACTTGTTCGTCATCGTTATTTGGAATCGAATTGAAAAAATCTAGCTCCACAAAAAAATAAAATAATAGAATCGTTTTTTCCATTTTTTTCCAATCTTTCCAAATCGTGTTACATTGTTTTTCTACTATCTTGTCACAGCCTTGAAGGAATTAATGTGTTTATTTAACAGATGAGGATGTAATTGGTTACTTAAATCAATAAACATTTTCTTTGCTTAAAGTTTGTTATTCCACTTTAATAATATAAAAATAAAATTTGGACATTTGAAAAATATATCGATAACTTTGAATTTCAGAATAGAAAAAATAAAATACACTCACGAATAATAATAATAACTTTTTATCATCAGAGATAAAATATTGAAATTGTTCAACTTATCTTAATAAATTGTTTCCTAAATACTCATTACAGATGATTGATTCCTCACCAATTGTTAAATGACTTTTAACAAGTGACATGAATGCGTCTGTTATGAGCCACGCGGATATTGTTCTTATTTCAATCCTCGCCTTCACTTTGATAATAGGTAGTATAAATGAAGAACTTCTAGCCATCTTCAGTTTATTAGTTCAATTTTTTATTGCAAATTTGAATCATGGAAAAACACATTTTTTTAAATTTGTAATCAATTTTTGGTGTTCTTAGTAGCGGGGCATGCCTCACCTGAAGCACGCATAGTTGAAGGGGGGGTAAAACTGAGAGGGATGAGTTGCGACGGCAGGCAGCCCTGTACATTTGAAAAATTTTAAACTGTGTCGGCTCCATTGTAGACTCAATATTAATTGTTACTGCTGCTCATTACGATGGATTGCTCCCGTTAGCAAGTTGCGTCATATATCAAATTTGTATATGCTCCGTGACAGAATAAAATTTTCAATAAGTTGCCACATTATCACAGAGGCATGTATGAAATTCTTGCCGGTACCTACGCCAATGTCGCCGCAGAACTCAGAAGAATTTTAAACTTCCATTAAGAACAAGCACAGAGTGTACAATGGCAATGGCACTCTTGGCTATCAACTACATAGGATCCATGGTTTGTGGTTGAAACCAGTCCGAGGCGTCGTGACTATAATAAAAAACATTCAGAAGTCCCAACCACGTCAATAAAATTTGGTACATTACAAGATAAGAAAGCACAATTGGTGGGCTGTCTGTCAACATTTATCATTTGCGTTCAACTCATAAAAAATTTATTCAAACAAGGGGTGGGTCTTCTCCGCAAGAACTTTTAGAAACCCAAGTCGACGTCTTGGTCTCGACTAAGAAGCAATGGCAAAAGTGCTGGAAAACTAGTTTCACCGATAACCAAGTGTGTGTTTATGATTTAAAGGATTTCAACTCAGAAGCATGCAGTGTACAAAAAAATCTTGTCTTAAAATCTAAAAACATTTCAGTTTTTTTTTTAATATTTCATGCAATTATAAGGGCGATTCTAGCGGTCTTTTGATTTTCGAAGAAACAGCAAAGAACTAGAAACTGGTTAGTGCTACATCGTGGGGTGCAGCTGAATGTCTCACATCTAGTCCATCAGCCTACGCGATAATTTCTTCTTACAATAAATGTCTCGATTTTCAGGCTAAACCGTGTCAATAACCAGATGGTTTAAAAAATAACTTAAAAAATTAAAAATTTGAATAATAATTTAAGTACTAAAATGATTTTTTGTTATTATTAAATGCCTGGAATTCGTTACAATTCTAAATTAAAATTTCATGGCCTACTGGGTTAGGCCTTATTTTATAAACAGCCGAACTCATCAACGGTTAAAAATCTTTTGCCAAAAAAGTTTTTAGTTTGAAACTTATAAAATTATTAATTGTTTTAATTGTATTAATAATTGCAAATGCATTTTTAAAACATGTTTTTTGTCAATAAATTGAAAAAAATCTACAACTTTTTGAAATAATGATTTATTCATGTACATTAAAATTATTTTATTCAACTGTCCTTTTCAAACAAAAAAAAGAGTTCCTATTCTTTGAAATCTGGAATTCAAGTTCTGAAAATTCAAAATTTGTTAAAAATATAAAATTTAACTCAAAATTTGTTAGAGAAAAAATTTTTAGAACAATTTTTTTATTTCCCAAAAATCAAACAAGTTACAAACACACGTGCACCTGTAATTTTCCGATCTCAGCAAGTTGAGTAGTTGAATGTTTTCTTTCAGCTCGTTCACCAACTCAGCCAGAGATTTTCCATCTTGATATAACTCGCTTCTTTTGCCAAATCTTTGTTGGTCAGGTTTTGTTAAATGATTTATAAAAAATTTTCAAAAAATTTCAATATTAATCAATTCAGCTCATAAGTGTTTTGAATAACAATTAATTATGCAAAAAAATATGATAACTTCATAAATTAAAACATTAATAAATCAATAAACTAAAAAGAAAAGTTTGTCTTAAACAATAAATAAGAATTTTTAGATTTCTTAAACGGTTAATGGAATGTTATTTGTTTTGTGTACGCAATTTCATCGTTAAAAAATCCAAAAAAATTCTTCCCAGTTTTAAAATCTTCAAAAAGTTGCTAATTATACCTCGGCCTACCATAGACCGATGACGAATGAAAAGAATCAGTCAACATCTTGTCCAGCTGGTCGATATTTTTGAACAAAGCTGGCAGCGGAAGTGGTTTCGCTTTCGACCTGACGCTGATTGGGTGGACGTCGATGTCATCCAGACTGGAATCCGACAGAGATGGTGCAACAAAGAGAAGAGCGAATATTACAACTTTGTTAATGAGGTTGCTCATCTGATTTAGTTAACAAATAAGTTCCTTTAACAATTTTTATTTATATTTTCTAATTTCATTGAGTAAATACACAACAGTATAAAACCGAGCTGAAAATTATTTAAAAAATTTATTGTAGACATCTTTAGCATTAGATTTTGGGTTAAAAACACAAAAATAATTTAAACAAAAATCAAATTTTGTTAAGAAATAAAAAACTGACTGTTAAAGTTGAGCTTGAAATAACTGCGAACGATAGGCTAACTTTACGATAGTTTATTAATTAATTATTAGAAAGATTTTTGAAAAAGCTTTTACTTTTTAAAATTTCCGACGAACTTTTGACTTAATAGTCATCAACTTTTACAAAACAAGCTGGAATGATAAGTCAACCGCAGCCTTTTATAGCTAAAGTCGGCAAGCTCCACTACGTCAACATATTAACATACATACATAATTACACATACGCATACACAGAAGCATATATATACATTAGGGATATGACAATTTTTAAAGACCCTATCCCCATGTTATTTTTTGTGGAGTTTTAATGCAAAGATCAAGAAAAATCCAATGGCAAGTGTCAAATTTAAAAAAATGTCACCCCCTTAATTAAATTTATATTATATATACATTGTACAAAATGGTTTTTTTAATCAGAAATACAAACATACAGGTTTTAGTGTTCATTTGTCAAAAGAAATTTAATGTTAATTTTTTCAATGCTTTTGCACAATAGAAGTAAATCCTGCAGAACTTTAATTGCACGTTCAGCACAAATATTTGACCTTTGAGTTGAGATTGGAGTCGGCTCAACCGACCAAAAAGTCCTTAAAGTCTTTATTGCCTTTGATCTTTGCAAACGGCTGCCAAATTATTGTAGTTATCCTGATTATAAACCTGACCAGAAAACCAGATGTCACTTCACGTGCCAGTAATAAAGTCACATGATGACTGACCCTCGGCTGACTGTCAAAATTCTGGAAGTAAAATATAAGCTAGCAAAGCATAGATTGCTCGGCTATTCTATCTTGCATTGCTTATATTTGGCAAAGTTCTGAAATTTACTTTAGGAAGCATCCTGTTTTCTTAAACTGTCTGTAACAAGTGATCAAGTGATGAAGGAAAGCCATATCATCTCTCTAAACAATTTCTTCTTCCTTCAGAGCATCTGAATCTTGAGAACCACTGTCAGAATCTTGTTTTTCTTCTTCAGTGTTAAAATGTTCTTCATCTTTACTGCTTAAATCATCCTTAGTATCTTGACTGACTCTGCTGTTTTTCATCTTCACTGTTTAAATCATCCTTAGTATCTTGACTGACTTTTTGCTTAATCAACTTTAGTTTTCTAGGATGAACTCCTTGTGTATCTTCAATTGTGGTGCAGTAGCCAGCTCTACCATTTCTTGACTTCTGAAGATTATAGAGGGCTCTATCTTTCTACATAACTATTCTCCATTTTCATCAGTTACGTTGAACAAGTTGGTAAAGTCTTACGTTCCTGGTTTTCTGCTGTCTTTTTCATACTTGTTTAGTACATTCTCAATTTTTCTTTCCACTGTAGATTTGCCTTTTTGAATTGGAAGATTCAGTTTTTTCCATAAGATTTTTACTTCTTTGATCACTATCACAACTCTCTCCTGTCTACTTTTCACATTTGCAGCCAAGCACTTAAATCTGTCCAGGATATGCTGTTCTGTTGGCATTTTGTTCATTTGATCAAGACTGTCAACAATCTTTGCATACTTTTTTGAATTCTTAGCTTTTTCAAATCTCACCAAATTTGATTCCCATAGTTTCTTATTCAAATCTAAAGGAAGACTATTTTTAGACATCTTGACTATAGTCCTGTCGAATTATAATTTGATTGTAAATTTAATTATCTACAAATAAACAAATCTTATGAGTTTAGGTTATCAAAATAAGTTTATAAAATATCAAAAGTCAGGTGATGATAACAAATATAATATATAATATGAAAGATTATGTAATAAGAATGCATACATATAGCAAATCACATCAGCAATAAACTGAAGCTGTGATACCTTAAACTGTACTGTATCTAACAATAGATAGATGGGAGAAAACGGTTTTCAGCTTAGGGGGTGAACTTTTTTGAGATTCAACACTTTCAAATGATATTTCTAGTTTTAAAATGTAATTTCTCCACTCATAATGGCATGGGAAACCAAAAATTGCCAAAAAAAATTTTTAGTCATATATCTAATATACATATATTCATACATGCACATTCACATATATAAATACGGTATAGATTTATAAACATTGTATACATGTATTATACACTATTATACATTTTGACATTATGAAAATATATGAGCGAATAATATGCATGCACTCAGTGGCTTATCTAGAAAACTTTTTAAAATATTTTGATTTTCACGGCAGAGCCGACACATTTACCAGGGCCAACATTTTGCTACTCTAGCTGACGACTGCTTTTTTATTTGCTCATCACGTCCTCTATTTTGGCTAATTTTTAAAATAAAACAATGTTGTTTTTCGTTAAAACACTGAGTCTTACTGACTATTATTGAAAATATTGCAAGCAACTGATGGCACATCCCCGCGGTTCTCTCTACATCCGCCGCTACAATATACAATATGTAAGGATATCGGCATAGACATATATAATATATATAATACATGTTTTTCATGCATTTGTGTATATATATATATATATATATATATTTTAGGCCGTATATTTATATATATATATATATATATATATATATATATACATATATATATATATATATATATATATATATATATATATTGTCAGCCCTATATGCACACAAACAACTGTTTTAACAAAGTATAGTATCTGGAGTATCCATCCACTCTTCGAACGACGAGAGTCCGGCAAAAAATATTATGACACTGGAGATGATTGAGATCGAAGTCGGAATAATGAGATGCATATTAGGCGCGCGTTGGTGATTATCATTTCTATGGCTTGCTTTCGAGGAAATGTTTAAATAACGTCTAAAATATGTTGACCAAATTTGTGTGTGTGTGTGTATGTGTGTGCGTGTGTGTGTGTGTAAATTTTTGGAGTGTTTTTCATCCTTTCAATGATTACTTTTTTGTTCATTAGGATGATGTATGTTTTTATAGAAAAAAATTACAGTAAATTACCATACTGCAATTTGCATTTGCAAATCGGGACAATTATATTTCTATATTTGGATACTATCAATTAGTTTTAATTTGATTCTCAATGCTATCAACAACAATACCTCCACCAAGTGAACACGCATGAATCCACAAGTCACACAATTTGCATGGGATACTTTGTAGCATAGACATCTCGATGTAATAGCCTGTTATTTCATCGAGACATCTATGGGTTGTAGGTGGAGGTCTCATTAACCATAACAATTATATCAGCTCGCAGTCCATCTCTACCGTTATATAATGACCACAAATTTAGTTAACAAATTGTTTTATTAAATTTTTTTTCTAAATTGTTTATTCCAATACCTGATAAGAGCAAAATGTAAATTATGTTGTTTAACTTCCGTAATGTTAACACACAAAATGTACAGGCACAAATTCTGAAAAGTTCTTTACTTATTATTTTTATAACCACAAAACGTTGGTTTTGGTAACAGATACTCAATGGAAAGCAGCACTTGTACTATAGCTGTATGGAAGAAAGTGAAAATGGGCAGGATGATCTGACGATGTTGGACACGTCCAGAGCTGGCAAAGTTGGTACACTTTTAAGAAGAAAAATTTTGAAATAATTTCTTGATTTTATTTAGATGAATAAAAACGATTATATGATTTTAAATGCAAAACATTATTCTCACTTGAAACTTGACGATTGTGGTTGACAGTCCTGAATCGAAGAAGGTACGGATTGAAATAATTTCTGAATCCCGTAAGTTCTAAGTGGGCTTGAGGAGGAGTAGGTGAATGTTTTGGTCGGAGACATTTGGATTAGAAGACTGTTCTTGCAAGAGAGTGAAAATTTTTGCGAACTTACAAATTCTGGACCTGTGTGTTTTTATTTTTTTTTTAGAAAATTATTTGTAAAAAGTTATTGATATAATATTCTATTTTCAGTTACATAAACTCGTGGAGTTATTTCAAACGCATAAATTCACCATGCTGAAAATTCTGTAATTTCAAATTTAATTTCAATATTCTCTGTAGAGCCATCCATACTTTTCTTACCTCTCGTTCAGAGCAGAGGTGGGCAAACTAAGGCCCGCGGGCCGCATGCGGCCTGTGAAGCCATTTTAAATAAGGTCATTAGCCAGGCATTATGATTAAAAAAGGAGACACAAATCTTAAAAAAATTCTTCCCCGGGTCGAACAAATTTGCTATTTAAATACATATGCAGCCATTCAAAGGTAAAATAGTTCTCAATGCGGCCCTTACAGCAAAAAGTTTGCCCACCCCTGGTTTGGAGCCATACTTATTACAATACTCGCCTTTATTAATTTTCTTCGGTGCCCTTGGAGGCAAACTGCACTTTGCACTGTTCAACACACTCGCCTCACATGCTACTTTGTCACTAGTCAAACTCTATGGAAATATTATAAATATAGTTGATATGATTTCATTATCTGAGTTTTTGTAGTAAAATTGTCAGAACAACAAAAAATTATTTAATTTTCGTTTGTATAAAACTAAAAGCAGAGATTATCATCTAAAGTTTTCTTTCAAGTCCTTGTCAAAAATTAAATTCTCGAAATATTTGTCAATTTAAAGATTGGTCAAATTACTCGTTTTCAGGTACATTATGTATCATTGATATTTTAGTGCAAGTACTGCCAGGACAACCTTTTCAGTATGTTGTACAAGTCCCTTGTAACCCATCTTCAACAACCACGTAGCAGTTTCTTTTGAGTTGAAGTAACAAGCGATGAACATGCATCTGATCAGTTCTCGGCTGACATTCGGAAACAACGTTGCCAGTAAGCAGTCTGCCTGCTCCTCTGGTTCCGTCAGCTTCAACTTCAAATGTGTGTGTTTGTGTGTGTGTGTTTGTGTTTGTGTATTTGTGTGTGTGTGTGTACATGCGCGCTGTTTAAATTTTTATAAAAACTTAATAGCCGGAAAAATTCTAACATTAGTATCAAAAAGCTGTTTGGCAAGTTTCAATCTCGGGTCTTCCAGGGTTGAATATTTTAAATGGACATTCGTGAAATAACTAAAGAAGAAATGAAAATTTTTTGAAGTGGAACATTTGCTTCAAACTCTGAATGCGCAAATCATTCTTATTGGAATAAAAATGTTAAAAAAGAACAAACTATTTGTTATCTCTTTCAGAAAACATCATTTCCCACTCCTTTGGCAGCAGTGTCAATTTCTCAAGTGTCAGTGTGTTTACGCACTGATCTGTATAGTAATGTTATGTACCTACTAGTTTAACGTAAGAAAACTTTTAAATGTTACTAAATTTCTAACTTTTTTATGCTTAAATGAATTTGTATGTGTTGTGTGTGTCTGTTTTTTGCTGTGTGTAGCTATCCTTCTAACATAAAATATTTTATAATAAGGATAGACTTGGAAAATTAATAGATGCAAAAACGTCACAGTATGATATTAGCCAACCTGTCGTTGTATTTCCAACTCTGTCGAGTCAAGAAATAAAAGTGTTTATAAATTTTATAAATCGGCATGTATGAAAGACGGTTTTGATAAAACTTTTATGTATTTAGAAGAAATGCAAGCCTAACAAGATAAAAAAAATACAAATCCCCACACACAAATTCACGGAGAAAGAGAGAAAGAAAAAGAGAAAGAGACAAACACGTACGCACACATACAAAAAATACTGACACATACAAAATCGTAAACCCCAAACACATACACGCATACACACACAGTGACAAAAACAAAAACGCATACACACACACACAGTTGTTGCAAACTTCAATCCATCTCCGGCATTCGATCCTGTTAATGAAGGTGTCAACATGGGTAGTTGTACAGCGGAGTTGAAGAACTCGCTTCTTGTTCTAGTTGTATCGGCCATAACACGCAGTTCTGATTTTAAATCGGCAAAAATTGTTCTTATATTTATTTATCAGAAGTATCAAAGACACACACCACAGTACATGTGAAAGATGGGATAACTTGGCATTCGAATCCAGTCACTGCGACAATAGAGCTAGGTGCATTAACCATTGGAATATCTTTTTTATATAATATTTTTATTCAGTTACTTAATTTGGGCAAGTTTTAAAAAAAGACTGTTTTGGAATTGGAGTGATAATTTTTTTACACAAACTGCTGATAAAGATTAAAGGTAACTAACCGCTGTATTGTTTGTATTCTTGCTCAGCAGAGTTCTGTAAAGAAAGTTCTTAGTTAAATATTAATTATTTTGGAAACAATCAATAATCTGATTCTTTTATGATTCTAAATTTATGCAATTCATTTTTTGACGTTTTTAATTTTGAATAATCTCCATGCTAACAACGTCAGTTCAAATTTTAAAAGTCCGATAATCATAATTTTTAACATGAAGAAATACAATAAAGTAAAAAATTTTCAATAAAATAATAAACGAAAATTTATTTTTCAAAACAAATACAACTAAGTTGGATTAATTGCTCTTAGATTTTTGACCAAAGGATAGCGTCAAAAGATATTTTCCAACATACATCACGATTGGAATAGCCCATGTTGTAGAGATGGTACCAGACCTCATTGACTTTGAATCCGCAGGCCACAAAAAGACATCGGATGATGGTCTTGCTGACAGATGGATAGGAAAATCTGATCAGCTGTTCGTCATGCGTCTGCTCATGGGTGAGCTTTACCCGCTGTTTTAGTTTCAGTTTCAGTTTAATTAAGTTTTAGATAGTTTTATTATGGTGTATTTTATTTAAATATTCAATTAAAATTATTTTATTTTAAATTGATAAATGACCTTGATATTGATTGCTTTTTTCAGTAGAAAAAATCGTGGGTCGTAACTCGTTGAGAAATCTTTCGCGACGTGGTGGAAATAACTAGAAGCGTTTCAATTTAGATATAACTTTTAAAGTTTGTAAAGAAAAAGAGAAAAAGAGAGAGAGAGAGAGAACCTAAAAAAAACTAGTAGCTGTATGAGGAAGAGAGGGCAAGTGAAAAGAAGGAGAGAAAAAAGAAATTAAAAAGAGAGAGAAAGAGACGAAAAGATTGATCGACAGAGAGAAACAAATAAGAGACAAACAGAGATAAGCAGATAGACAAAGAAGCAGAAAAAAACTGCGATAAAAATAAAATAGAGAAAGAGAGAGAGAGAAAGAGAGAGAGAGAGAGAGATAACTAACTGGCGTCCTTGGACGGCATCATACTTCATAACCCATCCAGCTGGCAGTGTGAGGTATTTCATCAACTTATCAATATTTATTACGGTTGGGGGGCTCATTAATTCACTTTGTTCTTTTGTCGATTTGGTTATATGGACTTGAAAAATTATTTTAAAAAAAGTATTTTCAACGGTTTAAAAATAATGAATTAAAAAGATATTAAGTATTGGGTTTTCAATTGTTTCTAAAGAAAATCTCCATTTTAATTAAACGAAACTTTAACCAGTTTTAAGAAAAAATAACATTTACATTTGAAAAAATAATTTAACTAAAATATTTGGCAGATATAAATAAAATGTCTAAAATGTCATAACTCAGTGCGTTTAAAGCATCACACACGCTGCAACTGACATGTAAGGATAGAGTCAGGCGCTTTAACCACCTCACAATTTTAAAGTCCGCATAAGATGACAGACGACACGACAAAAAGTAAAAAACACAATAGAATATTGTATAAATGTGAAAGCAAAAACATTTAAAACCGAAATTGTTATAACAAATGCGATTAAATGAATTTGCCCACCTTTTTGTTCTACGAAACTTCTAGTGAAATGTAAATGGCGAAAATATTTATTAAACAAATAATAGATAATATAGAAAAACATTATTTTTTTACCATGCTACTGTAAGAGTTCAAATTGTTCAATGTTTCAAAAAAAGGTGTCAGTTTTTGAAAAAGGTATTGGACATTGATACAACAGCAGCTCAATAACTGGCATTTATGAAATTTGGTTGGCGAATTAGCTCAGTCTGTAAAAGTGTCATTTCTCGAGTTGTCATTGCATGATGACCAGGTTCGAATTCTGTCTGTGCGAAGCACATAAAACATTTTATGCCATGAGTGTATGGTGCAGTGCTTGCACGTTCATAAAAATAATGTAATTGTTAATACATTGCGTTGCTTGGGTGTTGGGAGCACGAAAGTTAAAGTAAAGTCACACTAAGTTAAGCACGGAATTTATACCATGATAAATTTCTGTAGGCCGATCCGCATATTTCAGAGATGCAAAATGATTAAAAACTAACTTGGAAGAAGTTTGGATGTTTTTTCCTTTATTTGCCTTTTTTCTTTTTTTCGGTTTTGACGACTTATTTTGGCTTCCACAAGCAAAATCACTAGCTAGTAAAAAATGAATTGATCATTTTTAATTTTTAAAATTTTCCATTTTCATTAAATTCAGTTTAAATTCATTTAATTTTATTAAAAATGTATTGATTAGGCTGTAAACGTGTTAAAACAAGATTTTTATTTACAAAATGTTTTGTAAAATAATACAATTAAAATATTTTTAGGTAAATAGGCTTAATAAATAGTTATTTAGCTTAATACACTGATAATGTTTATGCTTAAAATTGTTTAAAATTAAATTGTTAAGTACTATTTCCGTAGGCAGGCACTCTGTTTTTAGCTATCAAGACGGCGTTGGCAAAAGACTGAAATTTTTTTAAATTATTTTTTGTCAATGAAGTCACAAACAGTTTGTCAAAAAAGTTATTGAATGTTAAAAATGTGTGTTTGTGTGTGTGAGTGTGTGTGGTGTGTGTGTGTGGTGTGGTGTGGTGTGTGTGTGTGTGTCCCAAATACATTATAAAGCTCGAAGTTCATACTGGTGCACATCAAAATTTATTCGAAACTGACATTAAATTGGAGTCAAAAAACTTTCAACCGTTACTATTGTGAACGAAAAAATGTCACAATGATGAGCTAAAAAAATAAAACTAAACATTAAAAGAAGGTCAAAACAAATTTTAAAAAACTCGACCGAATATGGCTCAGACACGTCAAATTTTACTGAATGAGAGTGGGACTTGTCCAATTTGACGAAAAATGAATTTCCACAAACCCTCAGCAATGACAAACCAAACGCAAACCTCATTGGCGTTATAGTGCATCTTCCGCAAACATTTCGAAGTGAGGTAGACGTTGAAGTTGTTAGCTATGAAGACGGAGCTAATGAACTTGCTGTCGGCAGACGAGTACATGGTCTGGATGACCTTCTCGTCGTCCTGTTCATTGTGGTTCATCTCGGTAGATTCCTTTTGGGATAAGATTTTTCATCATATAGTTTAGTTGTTCTATGAAGTTTATTTAGTTGTTCAATCAGTCAGTCAATCATTCATTCCTTCCTTCATTCATTCATTCATTCTTTCATTCATTTACTCATTCACTCACTCACAATCATTCATTCATTCATTCATTCATTTGTTCGTTCGTTCATTCATTCATTCATTCGTTCATTCATTCACTCACTCACCGATCCGATGTATTTCCTCCACAGTTTGCACCTCGGATCTGCCCACGTGGTTTCCTTGCGGGCATGGTTGATGAAATAGCTGTTGAAATTTTCGCATTTCCATCATTTAGCACTGCGTTATAAGCAGTTCTTAATTTACCCAATAGATTTTTAATAAAAAGTAATTTAAATTCTAGTATTGGTACATTCATCGCAATAGATAATCCACTTCACTTAAGAGGTGAATGTTCTTTAAATAAACTTTGGTGACTCGTTTGAATTTTGTTTTCTTTTAAACTTGTTTTGTGTTGAGTTTATTTATTTAATTTTAAAGGTTACTTTCATTTGTGATCTTGAGAATTATTATAACAATAACTACTAACAATAGCTACACTAATTACATATGACATCGCTAGTGGAATAACGCACCAGCAAACCGTTACTTCACCGTGCATTTGAACAAGATCTATGCAACACCATGCAACATAGCGCCTTTACTGGTTGAGACAATTTTTCATGTAGTAAGATTAAATAGTTTATTTAATTCAACTTATTCCATAATTGCATAATATATTTTTATATGTATATATATATATATATATTAGAAATTGTTACCAATCAACAAATTTAATAGTAATTAAATCTAATTTGTTTAATGAAGTAAAATGACGAACTATTTTTTGTGTACTTTATCAAACTTCATCTGCCAAGTCGCAGGCAACTTTAGAAAGGCGGAAAACTTCTTCAAACATTTTTTATCGGCACTTGAATGGCTGATGTGGCGCGTATGGGTGAATTGATGAAAAATATTGTTGGGATAATTAGTTTAATTGTATTTTTATTTTCTAAAACTAACGGCTTAAAATTACAAAATATTTTTTCTTGATACTTTTTAAGTCTACACGACATAATTTTTCATCTCCGTTGCAATAGATTTCATTTTAAAAAATGTTGTCAATAATTACAAACATGTTCATACATCCCCACTACATACGATGATAATAATGGTAGTATAATAATAATATTTTATAATATAATATTAAGATGATGAACATATGATGATAAGTGTTAAACCGTGTCTGGTTTTATGGGTAATGAATGTTCATCGCTTGCCTCACTTGAACATGTTTGATGTTCAAATGAACTTTATAAAATTTGTTTTGTGTCTGTTGTAACTGACATTTAGCTCAATTATAATGTTAAAATTATTATTAGTGGATCGTATATTTGTAGCAAATAAGTGAACATGTTGAAAAAAGTAAAGACAAAATCCTCTCGACAAGTGACAGCGCCTGATATTACACTGACTGTTTTCGATTTTCTTCTTTTGAATCCATTTGTATGAAATTTCATTTGCTCAATGGTTTTTTAATTTAAAAATGAATTAGTTTTTATTTACACTTTTTATGTTTTTCTTGTTTATTTTGACGTACATAGATAAGACATTTTTGAACGTTTCGCTGATGGGAAGTGAATGTCTTCAGCGTTTTTTCATTTGCTTAAGATAGCCTGAAAACGTGCTAAAAGGCCGTAAAAAACGTGCTAAAACGCCATAAAAAATTTGAAAAAACAAACGAATGAATGAACAAACGAACGAAAGATTTTGTTCACTCCACCAAAACAAGCTGACTATTATGAAACGATAGATCCACTGATGGATGTGTAACATTACTTAACAAATGTGGGCAAACTCCAGTTTTGACTAGAATAAAGAATAATTATTTAAAAGATTACCTTAAAATGTTGAAACTATATATATTCATAAAAAAAGTCTATTAAAAAATCAAAATTAGAAAATGTAGAAAAATGTTGCCAGGCCAAAACCTGTGGGATAAATTTCAGTATTCTGTAGAGCTACCACAAATCTGAAAAACTATCAATGAAAAAAAAGTAAAACCCTTACATTAAAATTTTCTAGAGTTAATTTTTTCACTTGGTCTATCTTCGTGAGCATAAGATTACTTCACCGATCATGTTTTCACACTTTTAAAAATAACTCATTTACGTTATTAAAACAATTGCCGCAATTTAGCAAAAAAACACCTCAAAAACAAAAACAATACAAATATTAAATAGAATAAAAAATTACTCTAAAATATCAAAAATTGAATAAACTTGGCCTACCCCTGAAGACACTGTTTTGGTGGAATCCACCGCAGGTTTCTTCTGGGTCTCCGTAACAAGTAGAAAGGCAAGAAGCTCCTTTGCCATACTTTCCAAAGTCATTGTCGCACAAGTGAGACCAACCGTTACCAAATTTATATGTTTTGTTATTGATTAACGTTTACAGTTTTCATCAAGTTTACAGCTGAAGTTTTATAAAACAAAAAGAAGTCTCCAAAATGTTTAGAATTGATTTTTTAATAATGCAAATGATTGGATTGAAATGAAAATGAAATAATAAAGAGCAAATGCAACACACAGTGCACAGTATCACACACACGCACGCACAGACACGCACACACACAGACAGACACGCACACACTTAAACAGGCATATGCATGACAATGAAGACAAGAAGAGTCCTTCGGAAAAAATATTATAAAAAATCACCAAAATACGAACAATAATAATAATATCCGTTCTATGCAAATGTCTAGAAATTTTGCAAATTGAAAATTTCAGATAAATAATTTGAATGAAGAGACATTGAAAAATCAGCTGTTGTCAACGGTTCAATGGTCCGTTCGTTCATTTCAAACCACTTCCAGTTAGCAGCCGTTACAATATTTTACGTCAGAATATTTAAGTCATTTTATAATAATAATTTTCATTTCAGCCACGTGTTAAACGCAAAATTCATTCACACGAGCACGTAATTTCACACAATTCCAACTTAAAATACTGAAATAACATTTTTTTCAGATTTAAATAAGGCCTTATTTCAAAGAAAACCCAAATTTTAACTCAACTAAATGAAATCAAAAAGATAATGTAAAATAACCCAAATTGTTGATAGATAGATACCTTAGAAAATTATTAAAAAGACATTCGTAATGTAAGAAATACTTCTTAACTGATTGCTACTAAAATACTACATGTTTTTCTATATGTCACAAACTAATTCAATTCATTGTTTAGTGTTTTATGAGACACATACACACATACACACACGCACAAACACCACACATGCACACACTCCCACGTGAATTACTGACAGTTAATTTAACAATATTAAAATACGAAGAAAAAAGAACAGTGCAACCAAAAAATAAACTCAATATAAAAGATAATTTCAATACTTAGTAACATAAATAATTAAATTAATTATAAATAATATAAATAAATAAATAAAAAAAATAAAAGTTAATAGACTAAAAGTCTGGAAGAGTGAAACAACATTGAGAACATGTCAAACTATGGAAAATAAATAACCGACGTGATCAAATGGATTCGTCTTTACAAAGGATTTGACGCGTAGATTTTTAAAATCCTATAAAACTGTGAGTGTTTGTTTGCTTGTGTGTGTGTGTGCGTTCGTGTGTATGTGCGCGTGTGTGTTTGTGTGTGTGTGTGGTGTGTGTGTGTGTGTGTGTGTGTGTGTGTGTGCGTGTACTACATACAAATTAAAATAACACACGGGAGGAACTAAGATAAAGATAGTTCATTGATGAACGGGAATGAAATATGGAATACTGACTAGACATTATTAAGGTATACGATACGATTTCAATTATTTAGTTATTTATAAATAAAAGTTAAAAATACTTAATAGGAGTTACATTATTCCTAATTAGTTAATCATGTCACTTCGTTATGTTACATAATTAATTAGATAATTAGTTATATTACTCAATTAAAGCCGCAAAGGATGACTATCTAATGACCATTTTGACGACCATTAGGTTTTAATTAAAATGTAAATTCTACTACTAAGATGTGACAAAGTTTTAACTCGCGCTAAATTGGGATGTAAAAACATAAATGCAAAAAACATACAAACAAAAAAAAACTTCAAAAATACAATTCAATAAACAACTCGGTGACGATAGAGTTTGCTGGTTTACAATCTGAAAAAAAAACTCAATAAAGAAAGAAAAAAAAACGTTTCATAATAATTGACAAACATGTTCCTGAAAAGAATTTAAGCCAAACTGCAAGATGCAGCATTAAAATCGAAGTTGAAAATGTTTCAGGTTAAATTTCTATAACTCAAATTCGATTATTATAAATAGGATGTATTTTTAGCATGGGAAATAATAATACGGATAAAAATAGTACAGGTAATAATATAAATGCAAATATATTTCTGAAGGTTAAATTCAGTTTCATATAAAAAAAAACTTCAAAAGTAGTCACCCAAAAAAAGAACTAATTTTTTTTTTAAATGACTAAAAAACGTGAGCTGTTCAATTGAAATAATTGAGAGTTTAAAAAGCGCGACTATATTTTTTTTTCAAAATTTACTAACACAAATGTAAAAGTTATAAAATGATAAGAGACTGTATAGAACACTTTGAATGTTCAAACTGTGAAATTTAAAAACGCTTCATACTTTAAGACAATTTAGAAAAAATAACAATAGGGAATTAAATTCGTTTAAAAACCTAGATAACGGTAAATTATTTGTATCAATATTTACAAACACACAGCGGGGAAAAATAATTTTAAATAAAAAGGAACGAGATTTGAGCTAATATTAAAAGCGACAAGAAAATATAAAAAAAAACGTTTACAGACGAAGTAACGTTACAAAAAAAAATCAGACACACAGCAGCAGCACCACCTGGCCCCATTCAAGCAACTATATAATTAATGTCAGGTCCAACATTTTCATAATTCCAAACAATCATTTCAAACATTTACTTCCAAGTTATTTACATTCTCTTAATATAATAACAAACTCCAACTAAAACAACTGAAGTAAAACCAGAACAAAACACCACAAAAAAAACTGTCACCAGATTTCGGTAAGATGGTCTGCTGTTCCAACTTCAATGAAAAAAGCTCTCAGGTAGCAATTTTTGTTCAACATCAACCAGATAACACTAAAATAGTACCAGGACACGCGAACACGCGTTGGAAAATAAACGATAATAATTTCTACAAAATGTTACAGTGTTGTAGTTTACAATTCGAGAATATTTAGGCAAAGGACAACTCAAAAAGATAAAGTTTGCCCATTTTTTCTTTTGCCACACAGCTAAACATTCAACCATTCAAACTATTTATACGATGGTCAGTAAGAACAGATTCATAAACTTGAAAATCCTAACATTTCAATGTATCTCGCTGTAGGCTGTCGATGAATGTGCATCCAACATGGAGTAGAAATGACGAAATCAAACACGTTAACTATACCTGATGAACGTTAAAACAGAACCTTCACGCCAATCACAACATAGACATACATGCAAGCACAAACAAGCACGTACAAATAATAAATACGTAACTACAAAAACATATATACAAATATCAATGTATATACACACACTCTTATTTATGTGTACTACACATACGGTCACTAATATTTACTAGATTACAAAGAAATGATCAAACACACCAAGTTGGATCGACTGGTAGAAAACCATACTCAGTTAATATCTGGAGCTTCAACAAAAATGAAAGCAACCAACATAACAATTCAACGTAGTCTGAGTTCTGAATATTATTAAGCCATACTAGACCGAGATTACTAAACACAATGTGATACATACAATCGAAAAACACACTTCACCACACACACACATTTATATTTATATATAAATAAATGTATGTATGTATGTATATAATGTATAACAACGTATTGGATCTTAAATCCAATGACATATATATACAACGTACAGTTATTCAATGGTTATTAAATACGAAGGTTATATGACGCAAAATGAGCCCACAGAAAAATTAAAGAATATGTGACAGAACAGGGTAAGGCTGAAAGATTCCGCAGATGTCACTGAAAAAAAAATGAGACATTGCAGTTAACAGGCATACAGTGCCGACAAAAAGAACAATGATGGCGTGGACCAGGTAAAACTTAACCAAACAAGGACATGAGATTAAACAACCAACTGGTTGGTTCACTGAGTTAGAAAATTGTGAAAAACAAAAATATGAAAAATCAAGCTTGGACCTAAAATGCCCTGTCTGGAGAGTAGCTGGAAAAATTATGAATTCATCAAAAGCATGAAACACAGCGGATAGATGCCATTAAAAGATAAGCATTCTGAGAGCTATATAATGAATCAGTTAAATAAGCAAAGACAATTCGAAGATTTAACGACACGTAGAGTCAAAAATTGCAAATAGGAAGACCCAAGCATGTACGGTCAACAAGAAAGAATACATCTTCGGAGAAAAAATAAAATTGAATAAACACAACTACGTAAGATTGTATGGTTAGAACAAATACTTAAGCACGCGGACTTTTTCATGCTAGACACTAAACTACACTCACACACACACAACACACACACACATACATACCTACACACACACACACATAAAGCAACAAAAAGAATCGCGAACAAGCACACACAAACACTTCGACACGTAATAGAGGCAAGAAAGGTGAAAAACTTTAGTTTAGCATCTGTGTGTCTATGTACAATGTAACGCGTGAGTTTACTTTAAAACGCAGCATGTCGGTGTACGGTACAGTGCATCATACTAGCACATACACATATAGTAAAAACCCAATACAAGTTTGTGTGCAATTCAACTCTAGTTACTAAATCTAAACTTGAAATATAAACAGCATGACTTATATACGCATAGAATAATTACACCCTAAGTGTACTTAGTATCAAGCTTTAACAACTCCCTAAAACTTTTCGTTAAAGAGATCAACTATTCATAGAGCCCTGCTGACGACACAAGTATGCCAACATACGACATGATAATACGAAGTCTCACCAAATGAAATCCCTACACTCTAGAAATAGTAGGAATGGATCTAATCTTCAAAACAGATACAACAGCATGTACAGACATTTAAAAGCTGGAAAAAAAACTCATCCACACATCATTGGTGACTGTCGACAAATTATTTGAGAAGGTCATTTCTGATAAGAAGAGTATATACAACGCAACTTGGAATAAACAAAAGATAGGAAATTTTCAATAGGTGCAGTAATAAAAATTCAACAAACATCTCTTCTTGCTATTTGAATGCCGCAATTGTGATATGATGTTTCAGACAGTTAGCAACATGACATAAAAGAAGTAATAACAAGGAAGCGAACTTCAAGTTAGTCCCAAAATGAATGTCTCGATTGGGTTGACCGTACACAGATAGCTATGAACAACTTTTTGATGAACAACATGACATGATGTTAATATCAATTAATTATCATCACCATCCAAATCATCTAGTAAAATGCGAACGATAGCACACAATAATTTGAATCAACAATAATAAATCATTAGTCGGTCAGTTAGATATATATATATATATATATATATATATATATATATATATATATATATATATATATATATATAATCAGCAAGACACAACATTCGCTTCATATGTATACATAGCTATAGTTGTTACTCAACATGTATAATTAAAACAGGAGCAAATAAATGAATTTATGAATAAAATTGAAAAAGTTCCAACTTGAAAATCGTTAGAAAAAAAAATGTTTAAACCGACTAGATTGGCGAAACGATGAAATGATAAAAAAAGATACATCAATTAATAATACCTGAAAGATGATAGTTGGTTAGTTAGTTGGTTGTAGGTAGTAGGAATTGAAATTAAATGGAATGTAAATTAAACAGTGACAGCTGCATTGCTCGTGATACAATGATGATGATTAATTGATCATGAAATAAGTAAGGTAGTCACAGGGTTATTAATATTAATTAGTTAATTAATATTAATTAATTAATATTAATTAATTAACGATTATTTATTCATTTTTAGTATTTTATCTTAGTTAACTAACGTTTACTCTTAATAATGTTAAAATTATATCCCAGTGTAATCACCATGAATCATCACGTGATCAATAAATAGTCCATTGCAGTTAGAAATATAAAAATTTGAGCTAGGTACGAAAATTTATTTAATTAACAATAGAGAACTAACTGAGTTCTAAAATGGAGACAATCTTAAACGCTAATCTTAACAAAAGACTGGCAAACGTACGTATTAACCTATTTTTAATAATAGCGAAAATTAATTGACCATTCGTTCAGGCATTTATGTAGCCATTCAATCCTTCATTTCTTCATTCATTCATTCATTCTTTCATTCCTTCATTAATTCCTTCATTAATTCCTTCATTCATTCCTTCATTCATTCCTTCATTCATTTATTCATTCATTCATTCATTCGTTTCTTCATTTATTCGTTTCTTCATTCATTCGTTCAATCATTCCGTCATTAATTCAATCAATCAATCAATCAATCAAATCGGTCAACTTACTACGGTGAAACAAACAAGTGTTATTGATGAAGATTTTTAAACGATAGGTTTACTTGACTAGGTAAATAGATTAATACTTTCATTCTATTGCATGAGCGTCATATTACAACAAATACCTTTACAAACATACAAACATACATACAAACATACATACAAACAAACACACATACATACATACATACATGCATCTATATATACGTTCTTTTAAACATACATACTTACATACAATATACAATATTAATTACACAATCATCCTTAACATTTTGCTACACGATTTGCTTGAATCACCAAATATTCTTTCATTCATTCAACCAATCATTCAATAAATCAATCAAATATACAATCATTCATTCATTCATTCATTCATCCATTCATTCATCCATCCATTCATTCGTCCATCCATTCATCCATTTATTTATTCACTCACTCACTCATTCATTCATTTATAAATCCATTAATTCAATAAATCCCAAAGTTATTATTCGTCCACTCATTCACCATCTCCCATATTACACAACACAGGCATGCTTCAATTGGCATTATTATTATTGTTATTATTGTTGTTGTTGTTATTGTTGTTGTTGTTGACCATGCTGGTGTCCAGTTCATCCAGGAAGAGGTGCCCGATGTTGAGGATGGCAGCAATCTCCCTCACGCACCTGACCAGTTGGATGTTCTCTATGACGTCCTCCTTTGGTAAGCTGGGGTAGGAACTGGGCAAGTACTTGACCGACTGAATTGTACGGTTAACTAAATAGTTAGTCAAACTAATCGATCGATTTAACTGGTTAAGAATCATTTAGCGATATTATATTGAATTATAAATTATTATTATTATTATTGTTGTTGTTGTTATGTTATACGTTCTATTACATCGCATTATATTTTTATTCAATTTTTATATAACTACTCACTCTGTTAAATGCTATTCATCAGAACTTCAACTGTTCAATTTCTCATCACTCATCATCATCATCATCCTCTTCATAAGACGAAAACAACACAAACAATCACATAACATTACAGAACAGGCATCAGAATCATGTATAGAAAGATGGTGCAATGATTAACGTGCCTGGATTCAAACGCAATGATATCCCGCCAATAGCACACAAACTGTGTATGTGATGTGTTGAGTCATATGTATTACATACGCCGTGTGTTCTTTGGAGTAAATTTTGAAGAAGAAAAACACATAAGAGTAAAAAAAACTATCTTCATTTATAACTGACTCTGAACATCTTGTGCATGGCAAGCACTAGGTAACAGAAGACGTGCCTCAGTAGCAATGTTCTCAGGAAGTCATCTCCGAAGAAGTACATGAAGAACATGTCTGTCAGTGGTAGTGGTGGTGTTGTTGATGAAAATAGGTGACGTTGGCCAAAATAGGTGTCATTAGCATTTGCCGCCGACATATATTCAACAATATAACAAATTAATATTGATTTATAATTATTAATAATATATCAAATGGCAACACATTATTTGCAGCTAAACTTAGAAAAAACACAGAAATTCTTGCATGCATGCACTGACACAAATCGTTTACACACGTCCTTACACCGAATACTACACGGATCAACCAACAACATTCACGTGAAATCGCCAACAAGAATGACCTCATACACAAGCACACACAACAACATCAGCAACGATGAAAAAAAAACTGACCGATGTGATTGGACCTTGTGAAACACTTGCTAGCATCTGATATGAACTTGTCAACCTGAGACTTTTGAAAAAGAGTTATTGCATGGCTTGCAAAATAGCGCACGCATGAAATATAAACTGCATGCGCTGTTGTAAACTTCTAACAGCAATTATTAAGTACAGTACAGAGACACATATCATCACATCAATCTAGCAAAGACGCTGAATGAGAATTGAGCTAAACAACGAGCTAATCAAAGTAATTAAAATTGCACTAATGACAAAAATAAACTCTTGTAGGATGGGCAAACAACTCACAACATTCAGAGAAATGGAATTAAGGTTGGAAGGTTTGTGTCTGAAAGCAATGGCAAACAAATTTTGGAAAGAGCAAAAAGTCCTCTAACGGATTACAGAGAATCATTAGTTGACTAATCAAAATCCACCACAACCACACGATCAAAACCCACCACAACCACACACAACCACACACAACCAGACACTACCACACAAAACCAGACACTACCACACAAAACCACACACAACTGTACACAACAACACACACCTGGCACGCATCCCAGAGTCTAACAGGTACTTCGCTTATATTGCAGACGTAACAGAATGCCGTCAGGGGACTGTGTAGAAACAGTGTTAATATGTTGCCCTTCTGATGCTGATCTGCTTGGGAAAATCGATCGTGTCACCGTCAGCTTAACCGTAATTACTATTCACCACAGCGCACGACAAACAACCAGCCCACCACAAACCAGCCACACCACAAACCAGCCACACCCCAAACCAGCTACACCACAAACCAGCCACACCCCAAACCAGCCACACCACAAATCAGCCACACCACAAACTAGCCACACCACAAACTAGCCACACCACAAACCAGCCACACCACAAACCAGCCACACCACAAACGAACGACAGGCCAAAAACAAACGCACCTACCTTCAAATGTGGTCGGAACCTCTTCAGGTGACAGCAAGCAAACAAGTGGCTGCCCAAATAAGTTGGGCCAAAACTAAACAAGCAGAAACGATGATGTTGATGATTGTGATGACAACATGGGTGAAATTAATGAATTAAAGAATCAATGAATGAAGTAAGAAATGAATGAAAGAACTAACAAATGAATGAATGAATGAACTAACAAATGAATGAATGAATGAACTAACAAATGAATGAATGAATGAACTAACAAATGAAATGAATGAACTAACAAATGAATGAATGAATGAACTAACAAATGAATGAATGAATGAACTAACAAATGAATGAATGAAAAACTAAAGAAAAGAAAGATCAAAACAGAAAAAAAAGATGACAACTAAGTGATCTAGCTAGCCTTAAACGCAGAACTATTGTTGCTGTCTACGATGAGAAAAAGTGGTTTTCTAGTGAACATGTACAAGTCACCTGGATGCAAGCTAGATATGATGATGTGATGGTGTCGTGATGATGTCATAATGATGTTGTTGTACTGTTATGACAATTTAATGATGATGTTAAAGTGATGTTATGATGATGACAATGATGATAAGTGATGATGAAGATGATCATGGTGTTAATGCTTGTGATAATGTTGTATCGCGTGAACGTAAACACGCACGAAGAAAAGAAAGATACATAACTCTGAAAAAAAATATAAAATTACAGATGAACTAACAATAATACAGTCTAAAAAAACACTGGCAGAACGAAAAACAATACAAAAACATAGAAAAAAACAAACACATACAAAGAAACAAACAAAGAAGGACACTCGCTTTAATATCTGTTTATGTTTGTATAGAGAAGAATTTAGGCAGACAGAAAACAAACTGAGACAGATGACCTGACAACCAACCAACCAACCAGAC
>NW_008705278.1:841342-843238 GCF_000326865.2 Helobdella robusta
TCATTTATAATTCAAAAGCATTGCAATGTACGGAAAAAACAAACACAAAACACACCAACAACACATCAACACAACAATAACAACAACAATAACAATAGCGGAACATCAACAACACGACAAACCATCTTCAACTCTTCGATTGGAGCCAAAGCAGCCATCAGCAGAGAGGTAGAGCAGCATGACACCATTGCCAGGCAGTTCCTTGAAGCCGGATGCCAGGAAGGTGAGGAGTTGGCTGATGGTGGGTTTGTACAGCAGGTACTTGTGTGGGTTTTCTCGTTTTATTAGGCCTGATGTGTCCTGAAATGCGTGTGTGTCTGTGTGCGTATGTGTGCGTGTGTGTGTGCGTGCGTGTGTGTGCGTGTGCGTCCTACGGTGTGTTCGTAAGTTTAGGTGGGTACATCACATTACAGTACCTAGATCGGTGTAATGCAGTGTAATTGACATTTAAAAAATTATGTAGAACAAGGCGTAGGATCATAACAGCCATCAGGACCCTCTCAATTACCCCCATCAATTCAACACAATCAGCAGCAGACTCAGTAGCATAGTAAGTCACTAACGAAAGGTGTCTTGCCGGGAGCAGGTGACGTGTCGAAGAGCTGGTTGGGTGTCTCCTCCTGGGGCTCCCTCTCCAGTGTCTGCAGGATCCGGAACATATCCAATGTCAACTCACTGAACTTTACCTGTCAGTGATCGATGATAATAATGGCGGCCATTCTTGTAATTATTCAGTTACTTTTTTGCTTATAAATCAGCCCGTGTCGTATCTTCAACCAACATTTGTGTAACAGTAGCTGCACAGCCACACACACACCACACACACACACGCACACACACGCACCCATGCCCAGTATACCATAAACGAGACACCACAGTTTGAGAAACAGAAAGCATTCAAAACTGGTCACCATGCGATAAGAGTACAAGACAGAGACATGACGTGGCACCCTATCATCTGAGCTAGCTCACAAGCAAAATTAAACAACCAATCAGCAGTAGAAACAAACCTGCTCGTGGCAGTTACCAATAATGAGAATCTCTTGAAGACTGAGGAGCGGCGGTGCCGACGACGAGTTTCTCTCGAATGGTGGAATGTTATGGGGAGTCAGTCTGTGAGAGAGTACAAGGGGCGTTTTGTCGTCGTCGTACACGTTCACCATCTTGTCGGCCTGTTTGTGTGTGCGTGTGTCTGTGTGCGTGTGTGTATGTGTGCGTGTGTGTGTGTCTGTGTGCGTGTGCGTGTGTGTCGTTGGTGCGTCAGGCCTAGTTTTATGCTTAAACATTGTAGGAATGGCAAGCTTTTTTTTCGAATTTTACGATGAACAATTTAGAATTTGTAAGAAAATGATAAAGAACAATTTTTTCATTGAAAAGTAAAAATTGGAAATGTTCTTTATAAGTTATATTTCTATTTTGTTTTCAAAAAGTTTTTTCCAATAAAATATAAAATTAATTAAGTTAACGATAAGACATTCAATGGCTATTCATTTTAAAAATGTATTGTATTCATCATGCTGCAATTCTGTAGCTTGCCTACATGAGAAATTTCTAAAACCAGGCCTTCATGCACATATGCGTGTGTGTACGTGTGTATGTACACGTGCAGCATGTGTTTGTGAATGTGCGTGTGTGTCGATGTGTTGTTGGATATAGATAGTCATGGAATCCTACAATAATAACTGTAGGATTCCATGAGATAGTGTACCTTTATTTAGCACCTTGTCAGCCGACTTGTGTGGCGTGTTTGTGTGTTTGTGTGCGTGTGTGTGTGTGTGTGTGTGTGTTGGTTTGTGTGTGTGTGTGTGTGTGTGTGTGTGTGGTGTGTGTGTGTGGGTTTGTGTGTGCGTGTGTTTGTGGTGTGTTTGTGTGCGTGTGTTGTGTTTGCTTGCATAC
>NW_008705278.1:843409-883603 GCF_000326865.2 Helobdella robusta
GTAGAAAACAGACCTCAACGAAAGCTCTAATCTCACCAAGAACTAGTGACCATTCAAGCTGATCATCTGGTCCATAGGTGGCAGTGTAGTCATCTATCTGCTTGGCTAGTTCCTTATATAATTATTTTTAAAGATTCATAACATAATAACATAATTTATTAACCTATAATTCACCACAATAACTAATAATATCATTCACATGATTTGATTTTTTGACGTTGATACTATCTTTATTACATGCTACTAATGTTAGCGTTACTAGTCTAAGTAATATTATTGAAATTTATTTATAATTTTTCAAAATGAGCGAATTAATGAAGTATGAATGAATGAATGAATGAATTAATGAATGTATGAATGAAGGAATGAATGAATAAACAAATGAAAAACAATTGAATGAATGAACGAACGAACGAACGAACGAACGAACGAACGAACGAACGAACGAACGAATGAATGGAATGAATAAATGAATGAATGAATAAACGAATGAAAAACAATTGAATGAATGAACAGCATACCCTAACGAGATCTCTAACGAGTCCCATCTTTTTTAGTAGCAGGCAGACGACAATAAAGCGAGCATAGTACCGTAATTTCTTTACCGTTAAGTCTGGCCTGATATATTTTATTCATTTATAATAAACTTATTGATTATGTATTTATTATATATATATTAATTAATTTATTTATTTATCAATATATTATTTATATTTAAATATTACTAAAACGGAAATTAAAAAAGCAAAGTGAAAATAATAATTTGGAAGGAAATTAATCAAATAAATAAAAATAGAAGTTTACTTAAATAATATACACAGATGAGACTATAAGAATAATTATAAATGAATTAAGAGAATAATAATAAAATAATTATAAATGAATTATAATAAAAAAATAATTTCAAATTTGCAAAATGTTAGCACAAAATAAAATAAAAAATAATTTAAAATTTGCAAAATGTCACCCCCTGTCAAAACCAACCTCTCCTCCTTGTTGGCCTTTGAATAGTAACCTCTCATCCTGATGGCCGAATAGAAAGCATACGACTCGTTCAAATAATTCGTTTCGCTGGTTCTTAGGCTGTGGGGGGGGAAAGATTAAAAATTAATTAAAGACTAAATTAAAAGAAAAAAAAGATAAAAATGATAATCACAATACTAATAGCACTTAATGGTATTACTAACAATGTTAATACTATTTACTAGTTTAAAAAAAAAAATCAAAAATAATAATTAATTTTTTTAACAAAATAAAAGTAATAATAGTGATAATCACAATAATAATTAATAATAATTATTATTGTGATTATTATTGTTATAATTATTATTATTAATTATTAATTATTATTATAATTATAAATAGTAACTAATATTAATGACTAGTAGTGGTAGTATAGCTGTCCAATTTTGGAAGCTACCTCTCCTATTTGCCATCTCTTCAGGCCATACTTTGAATCCAAAATTTGCCTGTGTATGTGCGTGCGTGTGCGTGCGTGTGTGTGTGTGTGTGTGTGTGTGTGTGTGTGTGTGTGTGTGTGTGTGTGTGTGTGTGTGTGTGTGTGTGTATCTGTATGTGTGTACACAATTGGATAAAAATGTGTGTTTGTGTTTGGCTGTTTGTACACGTGTGGGGGCAATATGCAAATACATAAAAACCAATTATATAATGAACCTAATAAAAAAATGTGTGAATGAGTGAATGAATGAATGAGTGAATGAATAAATGAGTGAATGAATAATTGTTTCAATGAATAAATAATCAAATGAATAAATGAGCAATTGATTACCAAATGAATGAATTGCAAATGATTTAGTTAACAAGGTTGACAATAAAAATAACTTAACCCCACCTATTTTGCTGTTGAAATTTCCACAGTTTTGTGTAAACATCAAAAGTCCTGCCAAAATATGACTGCCATTGTTTGTGGCCATATTGAGGAAGATCTCTGATTGGTCGACAATAATTGAGTGACAACTTATAAATGAATGGACTAACACTAAGCACAACTAAAAAATAGCAATATAAACAAAATTTCAAAAATAACTCTTATCTTAACAATTGAATCAAACATTCAAACTAAAATTACAACTTCAATTCATCTAAAATCAAATTTTGGAGTCAGGAATGAATGACATTTCTTAAGTAAGATAACCATTTTTAAATTTCTCAAGTAAGATAACCATTTTTAATGAAAAACTGATTTCAAAATATAAAAAACCCAGCATGCAAAACGAAAGACTCAATGACTCCACCTCCTAGGCTTCATTGATTAACCAGGTGGTTAAGAGGGTAAAACTCACCCCAACCAGCCAACCAAACCAACCTCAATCCATTAAAGAGTTGCTTGGATTTCTCGAGATAGTGGCAGAACTCGTTGACGATCTTTTTCTCGGCTTCGTCCATGTCGACTCCAGTTGTGTTCGACAGGCAGATGGATTGCTGCTGGGATAACTGACCGGCCCTAAACTCATTACGCCGTTGCTTGGCCCACGTCGTAGGTGAATATATGACGGACATCGTTTGGCATCTGACGTTATCGATGCACTAATCAAACTGTCACTAGTTATAAATGTCAGGCGGGGCCTCAATAAACTCCGGCTATTTAAATTTTAAACTCCGGCTATTTAAATTTTAAAGGGACAACCACACAACACACAACAAATAAGTGATAGTATAGCTAATTATGTGTTTTGGAATTAATAAATAAATGTGAAAATGTTGAAAAATGTCTGATTAGGATGATGATTTTGTTGCATTTAACGGGAAAATTATTTTTAAGAGAACTTTGCAACAAAAATCATCGCAAAATTATGACAACAGGATATGACGTTAGAACTATTTTTAACATTTGAGTGGGTGTTTCATGTCTAGGTATGTTTAATAGCGCTAAGCACAAAGCATTATCTGGTCAAATGTGTGCTTAATTTTTGGAGTTCGCTGCGAATATACGTTAAAGACGTACTATTTATTTAATGTGCCAAACCATTTCTCGCTGCAGTAGGTCATATTCATTTACTATCGGCATTTTTGTGGTTTCTCAACGAATTTTCTGAGTAATAACTGTCAAATAGTACCACCAAGTTTGCAACACCAACCATAACGCTCTGCAAACCTGTTTAAGATGAACTGCCACTAAACAAGATTTCCCCACTGTACCAGTTCAAAAAGATGCTTATTTATTTCTTTCGAACAGGCTCCAAGTGACCATGGAGCTGCACAAGTGACAAGTGTTCGCCTCACCATTACAATGAAATAAGACAACTCCTGAAGGCATCGTCTTCTTTGTTCAAAACTTCCTCAAACAGTCAAACCACACCCGACAAAGCGTTGCATTATGCGACTTGAGTTTATTAAAAAAAACCTCTTCTACATTGATAATTTATTAAAAAATACAAAACGCAAATGTATGCAAGACAAAATAAATAAAAATAATCAAGAATCAACTGAATTAACTGCTAGCAATTAGTTTGGCATCGTCAGTTCGACATACATCATCACTTATGAAAGCATCATTCTCACAACCACCATCCAACAAACGCACATCTCCGTCGCGATCATCCTTCAAATAATTAATATTCGGTCTGAATGTGACTTTATCGCGCGATAAGAGATTCCTGAAGGCTGAAATTTGATTGGCGAGGTGTTCCGGATCGCACGCGTGCTTCAGAAGAAGGGTGTTCCGTAGGTGGAATCGTCCGTGTCGGATGCGTCTCAACTTGCTACAGGCGGCGTTCGTTCGAAGTTCGATGCCGATGTTGTGGACGAGGTCGCTCAGGTAGTCGCATGTCTCGTTTATCGAGTGGATTTCTGTGAGGGAAGCATGAATACATTAAATAATTAAATCTACTAAACTATCAGCAATGAAACAAACTGGACAACATATCATTACACGTTAAATTAAAATAAAAACCATCACCGCGAACCTAATGTGAACAGAGGTGGTTCGAAATGGATGCACCTCATGCCGTATATGACAGGGCCCATCAAATGATGGATGGGCCTCAGCAGACCCCTGCATGCTAATTGGTAGGCTTCCTCTGACTGCAAGTCTACCCCTGATGCTCTGTGGTCATCAATTAATCAAATAATTAACCCATTAACTAACCAATGATATAACATCATCTTAAGAATGGCTTATACAGCATTATTAATAATTCATAATAATACATTCACATTTTTATGGAACGTAAAATAATGGATAGATGTTAGTTCATGGCCTACTTGAACATGTGCTTCTGGTGCCCAGATTGTATGCCGGCCACAACCCTGTCCATGCGTGCTGCAGTCAGGTGATCTGGTGACGTCATTTTTGGGAAGAAATTTCAAATGAGTGTGACGGCATTTGATAGGGAGGTAATTTCGAATAAATGTGGGATCATTTTTAACGTAAAAAAATTCAAGTAAATGTTACTATAAACAACTAACATTTTAAAGCAAGTCTCTCTTCGAAATAGTCATATTTACAGCATTGAAATGCGAGAATAACAAATTTAAGAATATTGAAGATGAAAATTTTATAAAGTATTTTATTGAACATTTTCAGAGTCAACAGACAAAACAGTCGTTACTCCATGTTAATCCAACAAGCACTTGAGCCATACCAAAATCACAACTACACTTCTCAAAGACCACAAAAGACACACACAAAAAAAACTCGTATCCTGTACACTATCCAACCAAATCAATCCAGTTGAACAAACCAATATACTAATATCATACAAGCATAGAACGAAAGATTCCACAGAAATGTAAAGCAAGATTCGATTGAAACGTAACTTTTTTTTCAATTAATATTCTTTATAATGAAAATCCATCTAACACAGAACTGTTTGCGTGTTATTCTATAATTAAAATTAAACCTTCGTGGATACTAACGAAATGTAGACCTCTCAATAACCCTGCCATCCACCCAGCAACTCGAAGTGGCAAGCCCTAACTCCCCAGTCACGTGGTACACCTTTCGAGTGGATGTAATAATTTATTTACGTCAAAATAATATGTTAGTCTGTCTGAAATATATATGTTAATAAATTTACCAAAATACGCTATTCAATTTATTCATTAAAAGATCAAAATCTGACAAAATCTGTATGTATCTATATTTAAAATACATAGATATATATAAGATAAATAAATACTTAGAAGATATAAATTTATGAATATGGATTTATTATTGAATCGACAAACACACAATAACACCATAATGACAACACACACATAGAATGTATTGATAGTTACATACAATTACCTTCATATATTTAGCCTTGCATATTGGTCTGATGAGGCTAACTCCTCTTCCAATGCCAAAAACTTTTTTAAAGAAATTAAGAAATAAGCATAGTAATCAACAATTTAGCTACTAATTATTTATGGTAAGTAACTAAGTCACTATCTTAAATTAATGATTTATGCAACTTTCATTTGTATGTGTTGTTGTTGTATTGTGTTGTATTATTGTATTGTAGTGTTAAATTGATTGTATTGTACTCTATTGTATTGTAATATATTGTGTTGTATCGTATTGTATTGTGTTGTATTATATTGTATTGTAACTGACATCAATGTTAATGTTTCCTACTTGTGACACCAGATGAAGCTTTATTCATTGCATCAACACAGCTTAGTTCGATGTCATCTTCTATAAACCTCTTCCCAACAACTGTCGATAATTTATAAAATTTGTTAATTTAAAAAAATATTAATTTTATATTTATTTTCAAATAGTTCATGCAGTTTGAAATGAAATAATTTTGAAATGAACGAACAGTTTGTGTTTGCCAATGTTGCTTGACAAGTTACAAAATACATCCAATAGAGTAATGTTAAAATTTTATCTAATGTGATTCCTATCTCTTAATGATTCTTATAAAGTTTTCAACTACCTGCATTTGAATTTAACAATATTCATTTATTTATGTTAGTTTAGGAACCAAATATATTAATCTATGAATAAAGCACTAAACTAAACTAATTTACAAGAATAATTTGAAGTCAGATTTGAAGGTAGGCAATAAAATAAAATAAAATAAACCATTCAAGTAAATAAAAATGTAAATGAAAAAAATACTAAATATTAATATATAAATTTGAAATAAAATCAAAAAATGTCAAAAAAAACTGATCAACCTAGTACATGGTCTGACAAATCAGGGACTGTTGTGATCATGGGGAGGTTGCCATCATCTATCACCAATCTCTGCCTCATAGGTCGACATGGCAATTTGTTCAATTCTATTAATTTGAGATCAAATAAATAGTAAATTAATAAAATAATAAAGATTAAAATTTAGTAAAATACAATAAATAATAATTTAACTTAGGTATTTTTCACAGTAAAATAAATAATAATGTATGTATGATTTATCAAATTTTATTTTTTAAACTTTAACTAAATCAAGAAAAAAACTGATACATCACACACAATTATATTGAGTATCTGAATGATTCTGATAGGATAAGTAGTGAATTGTTTGGCATCAGTACTCCGTATTGTACTTTGTTGTGGAATGTATGATTGTATACATAAAATAGAAACATATAATTATAATATAGATTATAAACTATAATAGTATAAAAAAAATATATCAGTCTGGTACTTAATGATGCAGTACAAGTACAGTAACAAAGTTATTAGTACTTTTAGTTCAGCTTTTAGTTAGTAAATTAAATAACAGTTTTATGAAAAAAGTTATCTTTACTAACTTTACTTGTTTCAGTAAATTTTATTTTATAGGCTTGCCTTTTAAAAGCTTTGCTTTAATTTAATTTTTAAAAAAATAAAAAACAAAGGTACCTTTGGCTAAATTGAGTTTCAGTGATTGGATGACTTGAAACAACGACTTTCCAGCGGGCTTGTATACAGAGAACACCCCATTCAGTGCTTCATATAAACTCGAAGCTTTCTTCATCATTTAGAAAATTAGGAAAAAGACTTTTTCCAAAATTCAAATAAACAGAAACATCTCCGATGCTGATAATAAGATTTCTAAAGGTTAATTGAGCTTTGAAATGTGCTGTACACGACAATCCGCAGCTTTATTCTACATACGACTCGTCGTTAAACAATGGTTATATAATTTCATTGTTATGTTCATTTGGGTGGCTTGTAAAAAAAATAAAACAGAAATTTTCTATTTAAAATTATTTTTGCAAAGTTTTAGAATTTAATTTGTTTAAAAAAACTTATAAACATTAACAATTTTCAAAAAAATAGTTTTGTTTTTTTTTATACTCCAGCGATTAAATTTTAAACATTTACAATAGCATTAAACCACGTACACACTTTTTCACATTTTATTTATATGTTTTAAAAGGTGTGGTTAATTTAACAGTTAAATTGATAGAGAAAAAAAGCAATTTAATTTAATTAAGCATTCATTTAATACATAAAAATATCAACTTGAAATAACTTACAACAAATTCAAATGATAATTACACACAATTTGTAACATTTTTCGAACTTTCTGACGTTTTGGTTTTGTTTAACATTTTTCTTGCCTTAAATGCTAAGGTTAAGTTTTACCAGCAACTTCTAGATCATACTTCAGCTGCGGATTTTCAAACCAAAACTGCCACTTGAAAAGGTTCAACAAAATGATCACCACAACTATACCGTAAATTATTAAGATATTGTACATAATAGTTGAAGCTAGTTTAGGTGTGAATTGGAAACGAGATTCAGCGTGATACTCGTCAGCGAAATCAAAATCCGAGCCTGCTGGCGGAGGTTTTTCTGTTGTGCTGGCGAGATCGTATTTAAAAAAGTCAAAATTTGGTGGCAAAGAAGGTGGCATATTTCTTTTTGTTCGTTTAATTTCATTTGTGCATCTAATAACTACGTATGTTGAACTTTTAAAAACTTTTAGATTCCTATTTTGTCTATCATGTGCAGTTCGTTTTTCAAAGTAATTCACCATTCGTGAACGTCTGCACATGGGAAAGTGAAAAAATGTGAAGCAATTGTAAGTTGGATTTGATCCCATAAACTGATACGCTTGACAATCGACGTCATTCAGGCATTTATATTTACATTGACTATAATTTCCAACTGGATAACTATCACCACCGTCGCATTCAGCATTGATGAGCTTCATAACCTTTGGCACGTTATTATCAGCTGTACAATTTTTGCCAAGTGATTCTTTAACATTCCCATTTTCATTGAGTGACGATGTGTAATAGCATTTAGGTTGTTGATCAGAAACAAAATAAAACTTTACACAGGTTGATGTAGTGGAGCAAAATATTGCACAAGTCTCCAAAGAATCAACGGTTAAAGACATCCAACTAATCAACTGGAGTTTATCTCTATTAAGTCTGCTAGTTAAACGACTCGATCTGGTAATCTGTGAAGAAGAAATATTTCTTTCATAAATTGATTCAGTTATTTGTTGCTTATAGTTCGTCTTGAACGTTTTAAAATTACCAAAATATCTATTATTGTCATCAGTTCTATAACTATTTTGTAAAGGCTGATGCGGCGTGTTTGCAATGCTTAATGACGGTCCGTTGAAACACACGTCACAATAATTCCAGCTCAAAGTAGGTACATCGACGAAACACCAGGGACTGTGCAGTGTTGATACTGGATTTCTACAAAAATTACCAAACTCTGTTAATCTATCCAGAGTGATTGTTCCAACTTCTTTAACAAATTCTTGAGTTATATACGACTTGTTGGTTCTAACGAGGGTTTTATCGTATGTATGATTTAGAAACTTAAAAGCATCAATCCACGAAACGCATTGGCGACCAATCAATGATACTGACGTGTCGCCTACATAGTTAACCCCCCGATCCATTAAAACGCAAGTCTCTTCATGGCGAGAACATACAGAGCAGTCTTCAGCAACTGGCGGATCTGACTGAATGTAACAAAATGGACGACCTCCAACCATCCCGGGATTTCGACAGAAGTTCAAGGCCACCTCCAAATTCAGGTCAGGCAACATGACTGATGTAATTTTATGTTCGAATAGTTTCCATGGTAAGCAGGGGCGACCAGAGATTGTCTTGTTGTGCGTTCCCCAGTAAAGAGCACCATTAAGTGGTAGGGCACAAGATGGCAATGAGAGAGAAACGACGGGAATTTCCAGATATAAAATTATTAACCAATTTAGGAAGGTGACATTGATCATATTGGTATGAAAAAATCTACTGGTGAAAATTAATGAAAACTTCGTTGGCGAGCTTACAGTAGATTGTTTGTTATTACAAGACAGCCACAAATATAAACACGGTGACGTCTATTGAAGCAAATAAGAATTATATAAAAAGTGGTAAAGGGTATTAAATGTTGGCTGACATAGATCAATGTTTAAAACGTTGAAAATTTTTTCGCGAATGATGATAAAATATGTACGGTAAAAACTTTCGACATTAAAAAACACTAGAAAACAAAAAATTATGTAATAAAACAGCATGATAAACTTTAAATGTATTTACAATTAATGTAAAATATTTTTCAAACTGCTTACATTATTAAAAACAAAAGAACGCATTCATCCATCGTTATTAAATTTTGTTAAATATTGCCAATTAAGATAGGGCAAGTTCCGATTTTTCATACATAAGGACGAAGATGACGATGATAAAGCCAATTGAAATGAAAAATTTCTTCTATTGAGTGTTAAATACAGCGAGTATTCAAAATTTCTGGAACAAAATCTAACTCTCACACTCGTGTTCTCAAATCTTACTGAATAGATTGTGGAAACACATTTTGTGGAGTCTTCTAGGTAAATGTTGTAGAAAAAAAAAATTAGGAAAATTATGGAAATAAATATTTGTAGGTAAGCAAGAAAGCAAGCGGCGAAAAATTACTTCCTATGTTAATGGGATGAGGATAAAATAAGTTTACAATGAACATTGAACATCCAACATGAACCATTTTAAGGTGAATGGATAAAAACGATACTGCTACATAGAAAGAAATTAGAATCAAATGGAAAAAGAATTAAAACACTGTCATCGTGAATGGTACAGCACACCATAAATATTCCCAATTATAAATTGACGCAGGACTTCTTGCGCGTGAAACTTAAAAATTGTACGGCTGTTTTGTGTATTCAAACAAATGCTTTCCTACTTACAATGCATGAATATTAAACATTACAAATAAGTTATTATATAAATTCAACGAAATGACATTGAAAAGTATGCAGAAAAAAACAGAAAATGTTAATAAAAAATGATTGATAGAGAAATGTGATTAAACAAAAGTATGAATGATTTCCATTGTGTTAATTCTCAAAACAAATATATAAAAATTACGAAGAAATTGATTAAAAATAAAAAAAATCATTCAATTAAAGCGTAATCTAAATAGTTCAGTTGCATCTTATCGTAAGGCCAGATGATGATAATAATGATGTTAAATGAACCTATGACTAAAACTATTTAACAAAATGATAAAAAATACAGCGAAACTGAGTAACAAAGACATCAATCAAGAAATAAACTCAAATTATATGAACTAGACAACTATTCAAAGAATCTAACAAATATCCAGTTATTTCATTTGATCACCATACAAAATATCTCTTAAGATTAACTTAATTTTTTATAAAAAAAAATATGTGAACGAAAAACTCATCTCAGAAGATAAGGACAAGAAATGTGAGTTTTGGTACAGTTACATAACACCTCTGCCATATTCTCAACCATTTTTATCACCATCCTCACTCAATCAAATTAAAGTTACAACAAAAATGATTACAACCGAAATAAGCGGAATAAACTCTTCAGAACACGCACACAAAAAGCATAACACCAAGCGAAGCGTTCACAGCACACACACCACACACATACAAAATGCCAAGTAAACTATTATACAACAAATACAAACAACAACAATGGTCATCGCTGTATAATATATGAACTAGTTATAACGTTAAACACAAATTAACAACAGTTAATATATATATATATATATATATATATATATATATATATATATATATATATATATATATGTAACACTGTAAGTGGTTCTGCATATGTCAGAGCTGCAATAATAAAGACTAAAAAAAGTTTCAGATTTAAATTCATCAGAGGAGGGCTTAGCGACCTCTTTATTTGCAACATTTTATTTTATTTTATATCTTTCGCGCACAAACACTCCTTCATTTAAACAAGAGGCTGGGCCTGCAAGATACAAAATAAGATTAGAAAATGTCAAGGTCACCATAGCCTTTTGGTGACGTCAAACAGCAAATTTTATCAGTAACCACAAACACAGAAAGGAACTACATACCTAAAGCCAGTTAGCTACAATACTAGTAGGCTAAATATATATATATATGTTAATAATCCAAAAATATCAACTCATTTTACTTCATAAAAGTGCAACGAGTCACTCAAAGTAGATTAGAATTATCATAAAACAATGATACATGATCAATGAACTTAAATGCATAGACATATAGACAAACATCTCTTCGTGTATAAACATCTAAGTAGGTATACATGTAAATAGAGATATAGACAAATATAAAATATTAAAAAATAAAATTTAAAATTGTCCAATAACAATGATGAACTACTGACATTCAAAATAAAAGGTAAGTATTTACGTATGAGTACAACAAGTTCAAGCATTAAAATACATACAAACACATTTAATAAGTGTATGAAATTAACATAGAATGAACATAGATATAGAGGCTTAATTTCAATATCTATAAAAATTAGAAATGCAGTAGAGTTGTTATTTGAAACACACAAACTGATAAAAATTAACATACATTACAATATTGTATTTGTGTATTTTTATGTTCATATAACTATTATTTATATATTTATTCAACATGCCAAAAACAACATATAACAACATTAAGTTAAAAAAAAAATGGTATTCATCTACTAAAAATGTGAACAATATATAAAGCTCAACAACACACCATAATGTCTATTCATCATCTTTGACGTGGTTACTGCCCTGTGGGCCCTGCACATTTTGTGGATCGGGCCCCTGATGGTTCACAGGATCTGGCCCACTTTTAAATTTATTTTGTTATTGTTGATGTTGTGTAATTGATGTAGAACCTTAATAATACAACTACAACGGCATAGACAAAATCTGGCTTTTATCAGATTACTTAATTGAGTTTAACAACTGCACACAATACAACAAAAACCACACAAACACACACACACATAAAAAGCATATAAAAAGCACATTTGCATACATACACCACGCACACATATAAAACACAGACACACACATTCACGCCCATATCACCACATACACTCACACATAATGGCACAAACAAACATCACTCACTAACCAAGCAAGAGTAGGATTAGGACCAACACACAAATTTTTGTTGGGACCAACATAATTCATCTTTCTCGGCGTATTCGTCTGACATTAGGATTTGAACATTTTGGTTTAGGAAGAAAAATTATAACAAAATAATTACAATAATAATAATTATTATTATTATTATATTATTAATAGCAATAAAAATAAATATAAATTAAAAAATTAAAAATATGATCAAACGAAATGAACTGCTACCAGAGAGGAAGATGATGACGTTGGGTCTGAAGATTCATAGGCCGTCTCCTCCACTATCTCACCGCTGGTTATAAAATAATTATGAACTATATTAAATAATTAATTAATTAATTTATTTATTAAAAACAAATTAATTATTAATTAACAGATTATTACTTATTGTTAATACTACTACTACTACTAATAATAATAATAATAATAATAATAATGATAATAATAAAAATATAAATAATAATAATAAACCTATTTAGTGAAGTGCTCTCGAGGATCTGAAGAACTTCTAAGGGAAAAAATTAGAATGAGAAAAAAAAATTCAAGAAATCGTCATTTAATAATTGGGCAGTGAGGTGGTGTATTGGGTAAGGTGCCTGGTTCTGCTGTTGCGGGCACTGGGTTCGACTGCGAAAAGAGATCCCCGTCTATTGCATTTAATAAAGTAATAATAAAATACATTAAAAAAATGAATGAATGAATGAATGAATGAATGAATGAATGAATGAATGAATAAATGAATGAATGAATGAATGAATGAATGAATGAATGAATGAATGAATGGATGGATGGTTTGTGAGGCAATAAGTTTCTTACTCGTAATGTCTTCTTCCATTCTGTGATTTCAAAATTTTAAATGATTAAAAAATTATTATTATAATCACCAAAACTGTTAAAATGATTTTGATCCTCTTTCTGAAAAAAGCCATGAAAAAAACGCTGATAATAATATAAAAATGCTCCATTTTAAAAAATCTATAAAAGTTAAAAATGAACTGCAGAAAGATGAAAAATAATTTACGAATTGACAAAAAATAAAAATCCAACTCAGGATTCAGAAATGAAAAAACTGACTCTGAATTGCTGTAGGGTAGAGAGGCATTTTTTTTGTTGCTGAGTTTGGGGGTAGCAGTTTGTGGAGTGGACGACTTCGGCGTAGTGGTTCTGGGTGTGGTCGAACTGCTGCTACTACCTCCTCCTACTACTGCTGCTGATTTCGGAACTGACATGCTCGAACTGGTGGTTGTAGTCGTTTTGGCAGCTGCCTGTTGCTGCTGCTGCTGCTGGCCAGTAGCATCTATTATGGTTGTGATGTGTGCTATTGAGATGTTATGTGATGCTAATGCGATAATGTGAAAGAGTAGATCTGTAACACATCCAATCTCTCATCACATTAACTGATGAACTGATGACACAATTCATCACTACTGGTTATTATACCAATATAATAATTTAAAGAAACAAACTTTATCACCATCACTATCATTATCATCATCATCATCACTATCATCACCATCATCATCATGAGCGCCACAGATTCAAAAATCATTATCATGATCACCACAAGTGCCTCAGCCCCAACTCTCGACCTGAAGAAGCAGGATTTGGAGACAAGCAGGTCTTCAATTTGGCCTTGGCATTAATGAGGCTCTGAAGGTCACAAGGTAAAAAAGTGTACAAATTATTAACAACAATAATAATAGCAAATAATAACTAATAAAAAATAAAATTCATTATTCTACACTAAATAGAAAATTGCCAGCTAATGTAGTTGAAACTGCAATGGCCAGTATCAACAATAGGTACAACAATTTTATACTATTTCAACAAAATTATTAGAAAATTCTGACAAAAATACAATTTGCAACAAATAAAACACACGTTCAAACAAACTTACACACAAACAAACAATCAATCAAACACAAACACACACACAAAGCAAACAAACAAACACACATACACACAGACAGATACACACACAAACCTCCATTTCGTTGTAGCCCATATCAGAAAGTATCTTACAGGTCTGGTGAACGTTGAAATTGGTTGCAATGAATATGCACCTTATCAGGGAAGGGCAGACTGTAGGATGTATGGTATTGATGATCCTCTCGTCTCTCAACTGACTGTCCCCCAATTTCATCTGCAATTTATAAATTATGTTAATGGGAAATGTTAATGAAATGTTAATGGAAAATGTCAATGAGAAGTTAATGGAAAATGTTAATGAGGTGTTAATTGGAAATGTTAATGAAATATGTTAATGAGAAATGTTAATGAGATGTTAATGGTAATGTTAATGAGATGTTAAAACCAACCGAAACATCGACCCACTCTTTCCAAAGAACTAGACGAGGATCATCCCAGGATGTCGATCGATTCTTGTGGTCCAGAAAGTAACTAAATATAGTTAGTAATTTAAACTCCTCTAAAAAAATTACTCTTCAAAAATGCTAGTGATAAATTAAAATTGTATTTAAAATGATGTTTATTGAAAGTATTATTAATAAACGCCACTTATATTGCTATTTAATATTATTATTCACACTATTTAGTATTTGATGAGGGGTTAATTATTTTAAATTAGTACTTAATAGTTAATACTAATTAAGAATAAATAATTATTAATGTGATTAATCTTTATTTGGCTAAACAAGCATAATATTTAATTATAATTATTTAAAATTAACTCACTATTTTTTTATCTTAGAATCAAACCTCATGTCTCTACCGAATGGCATTTCTGTCATCTTCCTAATCACAACAGAATCCAACGACTTCATTTCTGATTTTCATGATTATTAAAAAAAATTACTTGATTATTTATAATTTTATATTCTATTTAATACTTACATTTTGAATTAACTTTTAAATTAAATTAATTCATTCTTTTAAACTTGCAAAATAAGCTCCCAAATTATTTCAATTTTTTTTAATTCAATCAATTTGTCAGCAACACAGCATTACATTCATGATCCATTACTGCATCATTAATAAAGTGAAGTATAGCAAAAAATCTCATGCAGAAAAAGCATCATTTATATATTAACATTAATTTCAGTCAAGAGAATAAAATAAATTATTATAATTTAATTAAATTATTATAACTATTATTAATTTAATAATAATATTACTATTGACAATAAAAACTAAATAATTTAATTATGAATAAAAATTACTCTCTAATTTTGAAACGAAATTCAATTAAAAATTTACTAATACTAAATATAAATTTGCTCTTTTCTTTAAATATAATAAATTATAAAATGCAATCAAATCAAATTTAATACCAACTTTTGCACTCTAATCAGGTAAAATTGTCGATCGAAATATTAAACTCAAAATAATCTATTCAATAAGCAGAGTGAAAAATGAATCTAGATATTACCAGGAATGGGAGAATTTTTTGAAAAATTGGGAAATTGAACTATAGAAAGTGAAATTTTAACGGTTTGTCAAAACAGATGAAACTGTTAAATTTTTCTTAAAAAACCATAGATACACATGAAGAATGCAGTTCGCGTATTTTGAAATTTATTCATTGATAATTGTTAAAAATCGTATGCTCTGAGTTCTTATGTAACCATCGACAAAAAACTGTGAATCCATTTAGTTTTGATTAAAAACTTACCTATTGATACACTAACAATTTTCCTATCATTATATTATTGCACTTAAACAACGTTCGTTCGTTCGTTCTCTATTCAGTCATTCACACGGTTTCCATCATGGATAAATTATATATATCCTCCATGGTTTCCATAGAGATATTTAAATTAATTCCAACACAAAGCTTATCTTTAACAGGATCGTTTTAAATAAAATTTTGGTTTATTTTATTTCTTTCATTTCATGTGTATACCACACACACACATACATACACACACACACACACACACACACACACACACACACACACACACACACACACACACACACACACACACACACACATAGAAATATATATTTATTTTCTTGTTAGTATGTTTTTGTCTGTCTGATTGTTTGCATAGTTTGCCAAATTGTTAGTTAGTTTATTTGATTGTCTGTCTATCTGTCTGTCTGTCTGTCTGTCTGTCTGTCTGTCTGTGTGTTTGTTTGTTTGTTTGTTTGTTTGTTTGTTTGTTTGTTTGTTTGTTTGTTTGTTTGTTTGTTTGTTTGTTTGTTTGTTTGTTTGTTTGTTTGTTTGTTTGTTTGTTTGTTTGTTTGTTTGTTTGTTTGTTTGTTTGTTTGTTTGTTTGTTTGTTTGTTTGTTTGTTTGTTTGTTTGTTTGTTTGTTTGACTCATTTTTCCATTCTCAATACGTTCAAATTATCCTACCAATTTCTACGATTACGAAGTAAAAAAGAGAAAGAAAGAAAAAGTAAATTATGAAACAAACATTAATAACAACGACAAAGAATGTAGTGTGTATGTGTTGTGGAATAGTTGGCGGAAATAACGTCATTTTACTAATAAACAACAAACTCCTTATTAAAAGAAGGATTGTTGGCGACATTTACTTGTATATGGTTTCAGCTATTCATTCAAACTATGTATGTCTGCAATCAAACTATGAATGTATGCGTTCCAACTGGCTAAAACTTTTTTGACAAAATTTTTTTTTTGGAGTTCAATAAAATGATAATTTCACAAAATAATGTCAAAATATTATTAAAATAGGATTGACACTTTATTGCAAAATCATTGGCGGAAATGACGTCATTTTAAGAGTAAAAAATAATGAAATGTACGATGGTAAATTAGCCGGTATTAACATTACATTCGATTCCAATAAAATTAATTTTACCAATTATTATATGCACACAAAACTAAATAAATAATCAGATAGATAGATATGTGCAGTTATCAAATATATTTATATTTTATATTTATACATTTAAATTATACATTTATAGTAAAGTAAGGTGTGTGGTGTCATATTATTTTGAATTCTCTCGAAATAATTTGAAACGCGCGCACATGCATTATATATGTATATACATACATATTTAACACTGATTACTGTTGGTTTATATATATATATATATATATATATATATATATATATATATATATATATATATATACATATAGTATTTAGTATCCATGTCCACAGATAATTACTAAGGTTATTTTAAGATAAAAGAAATACAGCAGTTCCAACCAGTCAATCAGAATGTTTCGAAGTTTAAGTAGCTCTGTTGTGAAGATTAATATGAAAAATGAAAAAATCAATAACATTAAATCAATAAACTTTTCACGGATGTGAATGATTGAATTGATTGTGAGTATAATATATTAAAGATATTAAATAAAAGAAATACATATTTTCATTTTTCAATTGTTATGTGAAAAAGTTATGATCACGATTAAATTTGAATTCAACTAGATAAACGTGTACACAAACTCGAACCATCCCATCAGGAAGTCCGTAGGCGTTCGTTGAATTCATTTTAGTATAGTTAATATGATTGTTGTTAAACACTCATAATAATGTTTCATATACATTAAATAACATATTTTAATGATGTCAATGGTTGAAATTATATGAATATATGAATGGAACTGGTATAAATAGGAGCCGAGAACACGTTGAGATCAGACCGGGCGGTTTAGGGCGTTCCCTTAGCGTCGGGTCTCATTTTTTTATTTCTTATTTTTTTATTTTATTATTTCTAGAAATATTCGTTATTTCATTCGTTACTTATTATTTCTAGATTTATTTGTTTATGCAATCGTTATTAATATTGCGCGGTCATACATAAACACACACATACATTCATACAGACATACACACATACATTCATTGTTTTGTTTGCTTGATGTTTTATCCTCTTTTTCTTGCTTTTTTCTTCGTAATCGTACAAATAGGTAGGATTAATTCGTAAGTTGAGCTAGTTGAGCATAGGTAGGTGAGTTAATTTAGTGAACATAGGTAAGTTAGGAACTCTATTCTTTCATTCTTACTTTCTAGTTTATTTGTATTGTCTTTTGTTTGTTTTTTGTTCAACACCAACAATAGCAATCAAACACAACAATCAACACAATATTATTTTCGTTATATTTTGGTTAAGTTTCATTATCATATTTTATTTATTATTTCTAGACGTATTCGTTGCTTATTATTTCTAGATTTATTCGTTTATTTTATTGATATTATTATTGCGCGGTTATACATACATACATTCATACATGCATACATACACACACATACATTCGTTGTTTTGTTTGCTTGGTGTTTTATCCTTTTTTCCTTACTTTTTTCTTCGTAATCGTACAAATAGGTAGGAGTAATTCGTAAGTTAAGCTAATTGAACATAGGTAGGTGAGTTAATTTAGTGAACATAGGTAAGTTAGGAGCTCTATTCTTTTATTCTTACCTTCTAGTTTTTGTATTGTCTTTTGTTTGTTTTTTGTTCAACACAACACCAACAAAAGCAATCAAACAAAACAATCAACACAATATTATTTTCGTTATATCATATTTTATTTATTATTTCTAGGCCTATTCGTTTATTTTACGGGTATTATTAGTAACACATACACACACACACCACGCACACACACACACACCCACACACATACATACATTCATACATACATTCGTTGTTTTGTTTGCTTGGTGTTTTATCCTTTTTTCCTTACTTTTTTCTTCGTAATTGTACAAATAGGTAGGATTAATTAGTAAGTTGAGCTAATTGAACATAGGTAGGCGAGTTAATTTAGTGAACATAGGTAAGTTAAGAACTCTATTCTTTCATTCTTACTTTCTAGTTTTTTTTGTATTGTCTTTTGTTTGTTTTTTGTTCAACACAACACCAACATCAGCAATCAAACACGACAATCAGCACAATATTATTTTCGTAAATCTTATTTTAGTTATGTCTAGACATTCGTTACTTATTATTTCTAGACTGTTATTTTATTATTAACCCCCTCATGAACGGCTGTCTTGACGCGGCGAGGGGGCTTCTCGCTAAATGCCGTTCAAATAAGTGCTTCTTCTTCTTCACTTGTTTGTTTTCTTAAAAATTCAATTTTATATCTTTTCCATGGTTGCATTTTTTAGCGTAAATACTCGCAAGCATAGGTTCTATTAGCCTCTCTACATACGCACTTTTTCTATTTTTAATTTTTTATTTAGAAAGTTCTATAATAATTCAAGCGTACACACATACATAAAATACAAACACATACATACATAAGTTAAAAACGTACATACATACGTACATACATACAAACACACATATACATGCATGCATAGGTGGGTAGCTTTGTATCGTCTACTTTTCATGTTTAGGTGATTGTTTTGTTTTGTGCGCACAAACACGTAATATGCATACAATACAAACATGATACAAACGTGATACAAACGTGATACAAACATGATACAAACGTGATACAAACGTGATACAAACGTGATACAAACATGATACAAACGTGATATAGACATGATACAAACAAATACGAACAAGTCCATGATAAGCGCTTTTTCAAGTAAGCTTTTTCATCTAGATTCCTTTTTTATCATTAAATAAATAATATTTTCAATAATAATGATTAATAAATATACTGTTGAAAATATCGCTGATTATGCGAACAAATTGTTAGAAATGCTAAAAAATTGTGTTTTCTTTTTTGTTTCTTAGTCCTTTTTTGTAAATATCCTTTCAAATGTTTTTTTTGTTTAAGTAATTGAAGGAAAATTTTGAAATAAATTCTAAATCACATTATTGTGAATTTAATTCATTCTTAGTGTTTTTTTATTTGAATTAGTTTTATCTTAATTTTAATTGGTAATAAAGTTTTATAAGGCATTAGTGTTATTAGTGCATGGGTGGGCGAACTTTTTGCTTGAGAACTATTTGACCTTTGAAGGGTCACATATGTATTCAAATAGCAAATTTTTGGGCTTTTTTTGTCACGTAATATGTGGCTGACGGCCTTTTTTATGGTCGCAATGGGATCTTTTTTGGTCGAACAATAGCTGTAGTTTGCCCACCTCTGAAGTAAAACTATTTTTATTTGTCTTTCAATCTCAGTGTAACAATATTAATAATAACAATGATAAGGAATTAAAACAATTGTATTGTTTAATAAATGACAAATAAATGTTGAAAATTAAACATTACTGATCATAAACAAAAACTGTCGTTAAAGCTATTTAAACTGTTAAAAATTATTAAAATCTATTATAAACTCTACGCTGTTCGGTTGAATTAAATTTATAACGAGATAAAATAAAAACACACACGACGTATGTGGGATTGGTGAAATATACAAAGATTTGATTGGGATATTTACATGGCAAACGTAATATAACATCGTATTTACACAAATAATTATTATACAATTTATACACTGACTGAAAATATATACAAAGAAAAGGTTTAATTCGGCCTATTTTTCTCAAGTAAATTTCTACATACCGTTAACGACTGTATAAAAGTTTTTGTTAACTTAATTTATTATTAATTAATTAATACAACTCGTTAAATTTAAAACGCAAATTCACTATAGAAACTATTGTTGTGTTAGTATTTTTGTTTTTATGTTTTAAACTAATTTTAATGTTGCACATATGTTTTCCCGCATCAAAGTTAGATTCACGCAATTTTATTTTAATGATTGAATTTTTATTTGTTACTTTAAATTTAATAACTACGAGACTACAATTTAATAACGTTCAGAAACTACGATTTAATAACGTTCAAGATTACAATTAATAACGTGAAGTGAAATCAAGTGAAAACTTCTGGTCTCCTAGTAATTTATCATTGTGATATTTTGCTGAATAAAAGATTGTTTCAATTCAAAATTCAATTCAATTAATAACGTTCAGAAACTACGATTTGATAACGTTCATTCACTTAAAACTTCGAATCAACTCTACTCAACACTCGCGCAGCATGCATGTGTACCGTATACATATCCATACATATCGCTAAAGTGTTCTGTCACTACTTTTAATCTTCAATAGCGATATCCTGGACAGGGTCCTGGGGTCCAGTTTTTTGGCTTTTCTCAGTTTTCTGTCACCACAACCACAAAAATTGGTATTCTTGATCTGTCTAAATATGTCAAATTTAAAATTAATGATCAATATACGATTGAACGATTGGACGGAACAAGGGAGCAGCGTTTACACAGCTTACTGTTTTTACCGTAATAATCGAGTTTTAAAAACGTAATATAAAAACATATTACATATTACTATTCTTTGAAGTTGATGCATTGTACCTTTTCGTTCATCAAACTGGTTGTTGAATCCATTGACAACTCTGGATCGGTTCGGATATTCCCTGCAAGTCCTACATTGTTTGTCCTGCTTTGTTCAAAAATTATTATTCAAAAATTTCTTCAAAAATTTTGAAAATTAAATTTTGTTATAAATCAAAATAAACAATAGTTTTAAAATATCATTGCAATTATTATGGAGAATAAAAAAATTGGCTTACCTAGGCGTTCGCAGGTCATACGTGTCGCAATGTTCTGCAGTTATGTTAAATAAGATTGTTTTAAAAACTTTCTTGCATTGAGGGCACGTTGGGTTCTTCCTGCACCAATTTTTTTATGCAATTGAAGCAGTATTTGTGTGGACAACCCATAATGACAGATCTCGATTCTTGCTTTATAATGTTCCAACAAATTGAACATTTTTCAATATCATCTGCATTCATTTTCTAGCTGAAGTTTATTAGCAGTGAGTGTGGTAAAGATACCTGTAATGATCATTTCGGTTCTTGAAGCCTTTTATACTAATGAAATTTAACAGAAATCATGGTGTTCACACAAAAATAGTTTTTATTAGAAGCGTCGCAACAAATAATTCTTTGTTGTAAATCCATACAATTAATTATTACTAATTAATGAAAGTTTATGATTGGTTTCTTTATTTAAAATTTTACAATAGAATAAAAGAAAGTAGTAAATTATATTGAAAATGCCTCGCAACTAAAAGGATAAAACTATTAAATTTTTGTTGACATTTATAGAAAGAGTAGTTAAACCGTTTTACAACAGTACAAAGTGAATATTGTGCGGTGCTTATGTTATTTAACCAAAGTAGACAATTTTAAAGTTCTGGATTCTTTTGCAGCGAAGTTTGAAAAAAATCAACCGAAAGTTTTGATAACCTCATAGGGATGGGATATTAGGTAAATATGCAAACGTTGAATTAATGCGTATAAATGTGTAAAAATGTATAAATAAGTCAGATCATCCGTTTGTCAAAGTTGAACATCATACAACTATGTTCCAGAACATAACAGAATAAATTATTGAAATTATAAATCAGAATTTTAAAATTTTATAAAAAGATGCAAGTTTTGGATAATTATTTCATCCAGCCAATTTTCAAAAACTTTATCCAATACTTGAATGTGTAAAAATGCAATAAATAAAAACGTCTAATGAGTAATGTTGTATTTATAGTTATAATGTAATAATGATTTGAAACTATCAATTCAATGGACAAGCTGATGGCAGTTGACAAGTTCGGTTATATTTTCGGTGGGCCATAGACAAATTACAAATTTCAGGACCTCAATTTTTATAGAAAAGTACTACTAAAATTAAATCTCCATATTACAGATTTTAGTTATTGCTATTTCATTATTGACATCGATGTGCCAGAAAGAGATGACCGACAATGTCGTTGTAATCTATAAATGTTCGAAAATTTTTATTTTCTTATTGCAGGCATCGTCTAAAGTAGATTCTATGCTCCATCAAGTTTTAAAGCGTTTAAATCAGGATAATATCGCTGGTTTGGTTCAAACAATTCTTGGTCACGCATACTGACAAACTGACAGAAGTTCTTGGCAAAGTCATAGTGTCAGGTTCGTTAAGTGTATGCAAGCACAAACTGTATGGGATGTCTCCAGGTGGGATAAGGTTAAGAGAAACAATAACTGTATAATCATACCGTCTTACGTAGCACCCCGCGTACTTCAGCCCTATGAAACTCATAGTATTCGAAAAAATAGGTTTTTATCAACTAGACATATTTTTGTCTATAGTGCAAATTTTATTAATTTTTCAGTAACTTTCCATTACACGTTTAGGCTGAAATATTTTTTTCAAATAAAAAAAAATAATATGAGTGATTTTATACTATGCATACCTATTCTTTTTCCAGGAATAAATTGAAGAGAATTTTTATTGAAAAAATGATCAAAAAATCAGTTACACATTTTTCAAGTTTATTGAGCCACAGAACAAAATATAGCAAGGAACGGCGTTGTTTAACGATGTTCAAATGAAAACACTGAATTTGAAAAATGTATGTTATAGAAAAGGTATAAAAGTAGTGTTATTTTATTAATCACCATCATCGGCGTCAGCATGATGAGTACTACCTCCAGATTTAGGACCACTTTCACCCATATGATGAGCGCTGCCTCCCATTTGATGAGCACTACCCCCCATGTGATGGGCACTACCCCCCATGTGATGGGCACTACCCCCCATGTGATGGGCGCTACCCCCCATGTGATGGGCACTACCCCCCATGTGATGAGCGCTACCTCCCATGTGGTGGGCACTACCTCCCATGTGGTGGGCGCTACCTCCCATGTGGTGGGCGCTGCCTCCCATGTGGTGGGCGCTACCTCCCATGTGATGGGCGCTACCTCCCATGTGGTGGGCGCTACCTCCCATGTGGTGGGCGCTACCTCCCATGTGGTGGGCGCTACCTCCCATGTGGTGGGCGCTACCTCCCATGTGGTGGGCACTACCTCCAATGTGGTGGGCACTACCTCCCATGTGGTGGGCACTACCTCCCATGTGATGAGCGCTGCCTCCCATGTGATGAGCACTGCCCCCCATGTGATGGGCGCTACCTCCCATTTTGTGGGCACTTCCACCTTTCAACTGTTTCTTTTTTTTATGATCATGAGCAGCACCTCCAACTGCTTTTGCTTCTTCGTCATTTTTCTTCTTCATAAGTATTGCCCTTACAAAGATGAAACCAAAAATTGACAAGGCAATGAACAAAAATGCTAATGCAATTTCTGATTTAGATCTGTTTTTTATAGTTGTGGTCAACCTTTTTGTGGTTGTTTTCCTTAATGTTTCCACCGTAGCCTTATTTTTTTCTGTAACCAACACCGTAATTGTAACTGTAGCCGTTTCTCCTATAATTATTTCTGGTCTTAGATAAGTACATCCTGCTGCGATATGTCTGGCCCAAAAATGTGGAGTAGATTGATCAACGGAATTCATATAAAGCTTATCTAGTTCTCTAATGGACTTCTTTTGATTCATTTTGGAGTACATTTTTATAAGCGGTTGAGTAGGTTTGTTGAACCATTGGCTAACTGGTGTTAAAAAATGATGAACGCGACAGGACATTTTTATAGTTTTCTGGTTGATGTGTGCATTTAACGTCAATTTTAATTATCAGGTTTTTTAAATTTTGTAACATGTTTTTTTTCAAATTATTTGTTTACGTAATAAAAGAAATTGACGTTTGAAATGCAAACATTTGATGAAAACAATAAGAAAATAATTAATGAGTCCGATAAAAATGAGTTGTTTTGAAAAAATTTTGTACATAACTTACCTAGCATTAAAGTCAAATGAATGAATGTTTGATTTTCAAATTTAAAATTAACGTGTTCTGGCTTTTATATTTTCATCTTTCTTTTCCTATAACTTCATTTGCTCTCAAGTTTTGTTTTTTGGTGTTTTTTTGGAATATAAAGTCGTTTTGATAAGACCACGCTTGAAAAATTTCAATCATTTGTTAGGATTTCATTAAAAGGCAACTTTATACCAACTTTAAATAACTTTTAAATTTGTTTTTTATTTTGCTAAATTAAATTTTGATGAAGAGAATTTTCGCTTGTGGCAGGACAAGTTCGAAGGTGAAACCACCCTGGAACGCTTCAATGAAGAAGACGCAGCTGTCTGGATTAATTTCGCTAAACTTTTATAACAACACTATATAAAAACTTGATAAAATAACACTAAACTGAAAATATTAAAAACTTATTGAAATAAAATCGCTCATAAAAGGTGTTGTTTTCGTTTCGTTTTTTGAAATAAAATACATAACCGATTTTATCGACAGTAACTTAATAAAAAATTTGCGTTAAATTTAGGTACTACCAGCATAATATAGAGTTTTAGTTTTATTATCTTGAGTAATTGTTAGGAAAGGCACATCGCATAGGTACTGCAGTTAAAAATTTTGAGAGGACCTTTCTGGCAACGAATCAGATTGTCCAATTACAATTTCTAAACCAATTTGTAAAAACTAAAAGAAAAATCACAATTATAATTTTTTTCTAACAAGACAATGAACAAAATAATCAGAAATGACCAAAATCACTGTATACTGAACAACATCAAAGACAAACAAACTTCGTGCTAAATGTAAAAAAAAAACATTACAAAATAATATTCAAACAAATAATAAGAGTCAAATGTTAAAGTTTTGTATAAACAAAAAGGTCAACACCAACAACATACATGAATTACACTCAGGAATTTGTATAGTGTATGTACGTACGCTCACTGTAGATATTTTTCCAAAATTAAAATCAGACGTTTGTTTTCATCAGCGTAACTGATTGGTGTGGCCTGTATGCATGCTGTCTTCAAACGACTTTCATCCTTATTAGCGGTAAAAAATTAGTATAAATTTAGAGATAATTTAAAAAATTGACATTAATTGAATGTAATAATTAAATTTAAGAACTATCTTTTATAATTGAATGTAGAATATACAAACATTATATTTCTCTACTTTTGATCTCAGCTTGAAGGTAAATGTAGAGAAACTGGCGTTAGTGAAAACCTGATCAAATCGTGTGGAGTCCTGTTTGGATTGATTGAGAGATGAGACGTCAATCTTTAATTTCACGGACCACTAACAAAAAGCCAGCAAATAATGAAAAAATAAATTAAAAGTGTAAAACTAAGAACATGTTTATAGAGAAAATGACAAAAACAAAAGTTCGACCGTATCTTTGAGAGCACCCAACTCATCAGCTTTAATGTTGAGGATGGTTTCAGCGACCTCGTTGAAGGCTGTCACCCACTGGCTCTCTGTAAAGTCACTAATGTTCATCTGGAGTATGAGTCTCCACTTAAACGTGCCAAACTCTTTGGAGCATTTTTCACATCTGTAAGAAGAGTTGCCACAATCTACTACCTTCTTGTTGCAATCTGGCTGGGGGCAGGCCTGGATTAAAAGGCGAACAAGATGGTAATCGACAAACAGATCTAAATAGAAAATTAGTGAAAATAATCGTTATGAGTAGTTCCATCATCTTCCCCCTCATCATCATCACTAACCTTGTAAAGACTGTTGTCTTTCTTGAAGACAGGAATGGTGGCAGTAGCCATGAAATAGTTGGCAGCCTCACCATCATGCAGTTCATTCTTTGACTCCAGCATCGTCTTGTAGAGCAGAGGTCCCCCAAATGAAGAGGTCTGTTCTTTCTTGTACTCGGAGTACTCGGCACTGCAACCGACATTATCGAACCAGCCTCTCAGTGAATGACATTCAGGGAAGTCTGGGTTCTCCAGTATTTGTGAATTGTTTGACTGGCTGAGAGAACGACCTGCATCGGTTGGTTGTTTCTAAGGTTGAAGATTTTCTTCAAGATATTCAAATTTTTTAAATGTAATAGTTACTCATCAATGACAACATTAGCTAGTTTATTGAAGGCTCATTTTAATGAATTAAATGTTTGATAAAGAAAGTACAGAGTAGCAAAACAATGAAATTTTATTAAACAAAAATTACAAAAAACTACCTCCAAAATCAGTTAAACGGACGCCCTTGATGGCTAAAACAGGATTGCCTTCAGCCTTGAAAGATTCGGCCTTAAAAAATTTGCATGTATAAATAAATAAACAAATGAATGAATAAATAAAATTTACAAATAAATAAGATTTATAAATAAACAGATGATGAATAATGAACGAAATAAATACAAGTCAGAGGAGTAAGAACAGCACCAACAAAAAAAGAGAAGAAAACAGCGATATAGTAAGCAAAGCCTGATAAAGTAAGTGCTGATGGTACTAAAACATAGCAAACATGTTAAATTTAACAGAAATATTTCTAATTAGACCAGATTTGGCAACAATAACCAAAAAATAAAAATTTAAAAATACGAAAAAGAACCACAAATTTATAATTTAAAAAAGAACCGATAGACCAACATAATCTCCCCAAAGTGTCAGTGTAACTTGAACTTTGCTCTGGTCAACGAGTGTGATGTCCCTCTTCTTGATCTCCTTGTTTGATTGTCTCTGGGTCACGACCTTCAAGTCGCCACAGTCCTTCACAACTGCTATCACATCTGAACAGTTTGTGTTGGGTTTTAAAGATTTAATGATGCTTTGTGCTACCAGATTTTTCTACAAATAATTTTAAGATTCTGTGATGCATGATTTGATTTTTAAACAGACGATTTTGTGAAATGGCAGTTGAATATAGTGAATAAAAAATCATAACATTTAAATTGTAAATGACTTTACAGCAAATGTTAAATAAATGAATGAACCAAAACAAGAAGTTCATAAACGACAAAGCTAAAAATACTTAGAACTAAAAAAGCCTAATAAAAAGCAGGAAAAAAAATACAATTTTTTTATAAAAATCAAAACAAAGAATAAAAAAAATCCCGACCGACGATAACATTCGGCTGCATTTGTTCAAACTTGTCAATTCCGACAAAATTGAAACTGATGGAAGGAAGTTGCTGGCCGTCATCATCACAATCCTCACCATCAGCACATGGGATCACCTCCGTCTCACCAGTGAATGTCAGTTCAAAATCATTGTTCAGGTTGGAGAACTGCTTGTTGGCTATTTTCAATTGGGCCTTCCTTATGAAATACACCTTCCAAGAATAAAAGTTTCAAGTTTTATTTAAATAAACATTGAAAAATTAATCTAATTAGCTATTAAAATTTGCCCTAATTGAGAAAAATTAAGCCAAATTGTTTGACATCTTTCAAGAGCAAAACGTTTTCAAGTTTTACTGAGCTATCTTTAATGGCACTTAATGAAAAATTAATAACATTAACAATTGATTGAGAAAAATCAGGTAGAATAGTCTAATTAGATTGAAATTAAATTTAGATAAATTTTTTTTTTAATGATTAATTAATTAATTGTTTGAATTACCTTGTTGACTTCTATCATATCAAAGAACTTGTCAACCTCGTTTTTGAACAAGGTGGCTCGGATCTCGCCCGACTGGTCGATGAGATTCATCGAGAACAATTTACCTTCACCTTTTGAGTTGCTCCAGGTTTTTATTGAGGATTTCTGGGTCACTCTCGCTTTTATAGTCCATCTGGAGAAAGTTTAATTTTTTCAATTTAAAGAAAGAATTATTCTACAAAAAAATTGGAAATTATTTTAACAAGATTATTCAGATGATTAATGATTATTTAACATTTAGAATTGGTTTTGTTCTATTAGAATCAATATATTTAATATTTTATTTTAAATTTAACCATTTATTTTGAATTTATTCATTACAATTTATGTTCCCATTTTAAAAAAACCATCAAATCATAGGGGTTAATAAGGTTAAAGGTCAATCTGAAGGCCGCTGAAACCTACAAATTATTTTTAAATTTAAAAATCTAATATACTCATTTTCCAAAAATTATTTTTGTTGATGCTTACGTTGGGTTATTTATTACCATTGTTAATGTCACTATTGTGAGAAAATGATTGCAACTATATTAACATGTGCACTTGCTTCAGAGGTTGAACATAACATACATAGAGCAACATATCACCTGTTAAGATATGGGTTGAGTGAAGAAATGGAAGTGATCTTTGAAGGGGTGTCCAGCATGGATGAATTGTTTTTGTTAATCTGTTGCGACACAGATGACGAAGTTGATGATTGTGTCCTCTGTTGTTGTTGCTTGGCTGAGGTGTTGTCAAATTGGCTTTTGCCGCTGAAACCTACAAATTATTTTTAAATTTAAAAATCTAATATACTCATTTTCCAAAAGTTATTTTTGTTGATGCTTACGTTGGGTTATTTATTACCATTGTTAATGTCACTATTGTGAGAAAATGATTGCAACTATATTAACACGACAAGTTCTGTAAAAAAAATTTCATATTTCATCAGCTTAGTAGACATCATCGTAACAATTAACTAGAATCATCATTAATAATCATCATAAGCCTCATCATCCTTATCGCCATAGCAACCAACCAGAATTATTATTACTGTTGTTGTTCTGTGCTTGCAGAGGTAACTGCTGCCTCAGATCAGCAGCTGCAGTAGCAGCTGTCACATTGCTATTGGTCAGTTCACCAGCTGCTTGCTGCTTGTATGGCTGGGGATTACCAATCTTTCCACCTACAATTGAACTCACGCCCAGCACTGTCAACTCTAGGACAACCACAACACGTCTGTTCATGACATTCAATTATGAATCATAAATTATTCTGATTATAATTCATAATAAATTATGAACTCACAAATTAATAATTTATAATTCATAATAAATAAAGAATTAAAATAAATTATAAATAAATACTCCTAACCTAAATCAATAGTAATAAAATAGGCTAAGAAAAAAAATGACCAAACAATGAAAAACAATGAAACCGTGATTACTTCTCAGCTTGAATGATATTACAGATGTACTTATCTAGCCTGACGACTGCATTGATGTCGATCTGACCACTGGTCACTTTGTCATTCAGCTGAGTGGCCAGCATGACGGCTGCAAATGAAATTTTAAATGAAAAACGAATAACATTATAATTATAAAAAAATTATAATAGAATATTATATATTTAGGATTAAAAAATAAACAAACAACTTGAGAAAAAGGAAGCATGAATGTATTAACATGAGACAGTGTGGACCCCATCCGAGAGCAACAACCTGAACCTTTCCGGGCCCTGGCCCGCCCCAACAATCTTTTTGTGGCCCTGGAGAAAAAAATCAGTGAAGAGTAAAAAACCAATAATAATTTAATAAATGTTAAAAGTTATTATATACGTAATTCCATATATTGTTAACTTACGAATGAATGCTGGTAGATGAAGAAATAGAAAGTGAAACCAAAAGGAAATTAAAAAAATATAAAAAAAATAACAACAAACCAAGACTTGCACCACAGGTTTCTCGCAGGGCAGTCCCGACATTACCTTCTGTGAGATGATCAAAATCATGTTAGTGAAATTTAATTTCAAACCGACGAATTCCGAAAAAAAATCATCCTTTCCTTGGCTTGGCAGGTCATCAACATCATCCAGCATCAATTTTCATTTCAAATTTCAATTCATCTCATTAACACACCATCATCCAAATTTACAAATTGGAGAATTCATAAATTTCTGAAGAAAAAAACACAAATTTACTTCCAAACTGTTGGCTGTTAAAGTAAATTTCGCCATTTTTCGTCTAATTTTCTTAATTTAGTTGAATTAGTAAACGGCGGGAAAAGTGAGATATGCTCTCATCAGAATAAATTGACAAAATTTATGGGAAGCTATCAAGCAAATAATGGTCTAATAAAACTGCAAATTACGTAGGTATTTCATGAATTTTAATGATTTTAATGTTTTAATGAACAGTTAACGACTAATGTATTACACAACGTATACAATTAAAATAGTTTTTATACGTATAGTGTCTTAAATATATACAAAATTTTATATTTACTTATGTCATATCTGTGTACCATATATATTTTAATTTATAAAACCTGTGTAAATCAAATCATCATATATATTTAAATTCATAAAACCTGCATCAAATCAAACTCTCTTTTCTGATTCTGACTACAAAACTGACGGAACAAAATGTTCATGAACAAACCAGAACCTGAGATATCATCGAACAGAAGAACAAATGAACGGAAGAACTAAAACAGGCGCTTACTTTATCGAATATATTTTAAAATTTCTACAACGAAAACACGATTTAAGAAAAATAATTTTATTGGTTTAGTGAAAAATGTATTCATGTACTCCAAAAGGAATCCAAAATGCTGCCGTCAGATTGGCCACTGGTCCCAGTAAACGGGATTAATCACATGACAAAGGGGTTGGAGAATCAACACTGGTTGCCGATCATGGAACGAATAGATTTAAGATGGCGGTTTTGGTGGTAGTATACATGGTGTGGTGATGGTCCAGATTATTTGAAGGAGATGTTTCGCAAGACTGAAGTTGATGTGGGACATACCGACATTGCGTTCGGTTTCATCAAAAATGATGTTAATTCTCAGGATTAAAACAAAATTGGGTGACAGATGTGTGCAGGTTGCTCTGCCAAAAATACGGAACAACAAAAACAACAGTGGAGCAGATTGTTTTATTAAATAATTTCAGACGAGAGTTAAAAAGTTGTTTGTTCAGGGAAACATTTATTCACAGTTAAATCCTCTGAGTAGTGCCAACAGAGTGAATCAATAATAATAATAAAAATATTAATAATACTTAAAAAAATCATTGACAGTGAGACAGCACGTTAAAACGGGTTGAAAAAAAAATTTGAAGCGATTGAATAAAAGCAAATTGAACAATCATTGATAGCGGAAACAATGCGTTATTCATACAGTTGCCTAACAGCTGGGCCAAAATATTTTGTTTAAATGTTAAGAATGACGACTTAACAATATATTTTTATAGTTCTATTAATTCATTTGAATACAAGTGCATTTGCATAACATTACATTCTTATGTAGGTGGGGAGTTCAAGTTTCTTGCGGTTGAATGTCTCTGAGAATTGTACTACTGCTTTTGTTCATTTCATGTTACACGATTTTTAAAAAGTTATTTCCAATGTTTTTCGCGTAAAAGTTTTATATTTAAATCAAATTTCATTATATATATGTATGCATATATATGTATATATTATATATATATATTCATTGTGTGTGTATGCATGTTGGTGTGTTTGTGTGTGTGTTTTTCTGTAGACATGAATGAATTTAAATAAATGCAGTGAGATGAGAATCTTAGAAAATGTAATTTTTAATAAATTAAAAAAATGCCAGAAATAATTGTAAAAACTAATACAATTGGAAATAAAAAAAATCGTTGCAGATTAACGTTGGTGATTATTAATAAATTCATCGATTTGTTGTAATGGGTTTGGATGTCTCAGATTGAATTCATGCGTTTATATGTCTGTGTCTGTATATATCGGCTTGTATTTATGTGTGCCTGTATGTGTGCCTGTATGTGTGAATGTATGTGTGAATGTATGTGCATGTTTAAGTGTGTATAAAAAAATTTCAATTGTGTTTTTTGAAGTGACTTTTTATGACAAGTCATTCAGTATAAGTAAGTCGGTAAACTTCGAAATAAGATAACATTGTGTGTGTATGAGTGTGTGTGAGAATGTGAGTTTGTGTGTGTGTGTGTGTGCGTGCGTGCGTGTAAGTGTGTGTAATCCTGAACTAATCTATTAGTCATATTCAATACATTCATCATAATTGACATACACATCATTATCAACGGCTTCTGAATAGGCCTTGTTTTCGATACGCTGTTGTTGTTGCTGTGACGGCTGCTGCTGCTGCTGCTGCTGCCGCTGTTTACGTTGTTTTCGATAATGATCCTGTTGTTGTTTTGGTTGTTGGGAGTTGAAACTCACCGGATACAAAGCCGTAGAACTTCCGGTTTCATTGTTTATCATTATACTGTCTACTTTGCACCTCACAATCTCATCATTCTGGCTTTCCTCCATGCCAGCCGAACCATCTTTCCATTTCTTTTTCCCTTTTCGACGTGCTTTTTCTTCTCTACTGGCATCTCCCTCCTTGTGCGAGACAAGTGTATTTTGGTATACTGGGTCGTCTTTATTTTCAACGTCTACATCGTAGGCAGGCTCGTCTAAACGGCCGACCCTGTTCTCGTATATCTCCTCGTTTATAGGCGAGACAACAGGTGGCAGAGGCTGCATTTGAAAATTACTTTTTAAGATGTGAAAGAAAAAAAATTTAGCAATAATGTTAGTAATTATTTCTGTAATTCTGTAAATGTGTAATAGTTTGTGTAATGAATGTGTGTAAATGTGTAATGGTTTGTGTAATGAATGTGTGTAAATGGGTAATAGTTTGTGTAATCTATCTTTTGCTAAGCTTATAATTTTATGAATATTTCTTTTACTGATAATTAACAATGCTGAAAATAATCTACGGTCAATTTTGAAATTAAAGTTTATTTATTACTGTAGTAAAAAGTTTTGACAAATGTCACAGACAGAAATATGTCTGCTGCTTAAAACATGTATATCATAATTTTAAAGATAAAAACACCGAAGATTAGTTGTTATTTAAAGTTAATTTACTCAACAACAACAAAAATTTAATCTGGTTTGTTGATTCACCGTCTGACAATTAATTAATTTTTTCGATTCCATGTGTTATTCCCGCCAAATTTGAAAAAATTGATAAAAATTTAATTAAACAATAAAAAAAATTGTTTCCATGTGTTTATGTATGTGTAAGTATATAAGTTTGACGTGTGTGTATGTGTGTATGTGTGTGTGTGTATATATGTGTGTGTATGTGTGTGCGTAATATATTAATATTATTAAATATTAATTACGATAATTTGAATGTATAAACTATAAAGTAACGGTAGACATGTACTAACACAATCTTCATAATTTGTTACTTGAATTCGGTGTTCTTTTTTGGTCTTTATTTAAGGAGGAGAAATTTTAATTTTAAAATTTCATGAAGGTTGAATAAATTCGCATGCGATATTTTCAACAATTTATTGAGAAAAAAAACTATGAAGAAACCAACCAATCATCTTCAACTGACTAACCGACCGACCAACCAGCCACTTAAAACCAATGAAACCCGACCAAACCGACCAACCAACCGACCGAACAACCATCCCATCCCTACTCACCGGATCACGAACGTAACTGTTTTTATTTTTTGATGTCAAAATTTCTTCCTTAGAGGAGCTAATGGAATCATCGTCCAACGAAGGCAGATTTTTTGGCTTAGGTCCGGGTTTGCGGAAGAAGTTTTTCTGAATAAAAATAATTCATTCACAGTTTGTTGTTTCTTTTGAATTTTATTTTATATGACTGATTCTCCATGTTGAATTTTGAGTCTGTAAGTTTATTATTATATTAAAATAACTATCTGAAAAATAATTTAATCACAATATTACAACGCTTCGCTTTTGTTGATTCTATAAATGGTGTTCGTCAGCTGTTCAAATGAAACTCATCACGTTATGAAATAAATCTTACACTGGTTACACCAAGACATCACATCACGCACACACACACACACACACACACACACACACACACACACACCACACACACACACACACTTCTATATTTTCTAGTCTGCTTAAACGTAGAGTGGTCTAAACGAGGAAATATATGGAATAAAATTCTCCATTCCTAATAATATATATATATATATATATTATTAGGTAGATTTATATAGCGCCCTTTCATCAAATCTCAAAGGCGCTGAAACAAATCTCAAGGAAACAACAACCAATATATGTATATTATATGTATATTTTGCCAACAACATGAAAATAATAATTTAAAATGAGCAAACATTACTAACTCTCTTGAAACAAATCAAAAATATGACCAGAGGGATGAAAATGACCAAGACCCCTGCCAACGCTATCAGAACAATACCCCAAACTGGAATTTTTATTTTCTCACAGATTCCACCAGCAGTTAATTCGTAACCAGATTCACACGTGGTGCAGATGAGTTTTTGCGACGTGTAGTCGTAGCTACATTCAGCGCACCTAGGAATGGTGGCCATGACGTTACTGTTGATATTATTGGTGGTAGTTGTGGTTGCGATTGTGGTGATGCTGTTGGCGGTGGTGGTGGTAGTGGTGTTGTGGATGTTTTTGGTGGCATTGCTGGTAGTGTCGTTGTTGAGGCCAATGTAGTTAGCGATTGGGTAGTTGTTGATGATGTTAACAATGTTGTTGTTGACGCCCTGGCAAGGATAACAGTTCTTGATGTAGTTTGAATGAATGTTGTATGGAGAAGTTGTTGCAGTTGGATAGAGCGTCTGATTCGTCCGAATCGACCCGGTTAATAAAACTCCCTCAAAAGCTGAATGTTTTCATAAAATATATACGTACATGAAATTTTGAAAAACAACAAATTTGTAAATATATTTTCCATTAATTATTATACATTCAACGGTATGGAAAATAATTGTTAATGTATAATATACACAAAAGTTTTAAAATGTATATGTAATTTTTCTATCCAAATTAAAATAAAACAATTTTCCAAAAAAAACTCATAAAACTCTGAATGAATGAACGAACGAACAAACGAACCTACGAACAAACAAACGAATAAATTAATAAATGATTAAAAAAATAAATAAATTTTAAATAAATTTTATATGACACCGGTAGTTGTAGTAGCTGCTGTTTCGACGGCTGCGGTCGTCATGGTGGTCGCGGTGGTGACCGCTGCGTAGTAATAAGTTCCAAGTGGACACGATAATGGGGACATCTAATTAAAATTATAATTTGAATCAATTAAAAAATTAATTTTACCCAGAGAGAGAGAGAAGAGAACGTCATTCAATACACCACAAACATAACATACGTTGCAAACACACACACCACATACACACACAGACACACACACAAACATACACACTCAGACAGAGTTTAGATCAATATACCACATACATTCACATATATTTTATATGATAGTTTCTAATCATTAAACCATCACACTGCTATTAATCTATTTTTATATTTTTCAGTTACGTGTCAGTTGTCTGTCAGTTGACACATGTCTGTCTCGTTATTTATTTCTTTTACGTTATTTATTTTATTTGTCACATATTATTTATTAGTTGTAAAAAAGTTTGTTTTTCTAATAAATGAAGCAAAAAAAAAATAATAGTAGTGTAGGAAAGGGGTGGGCAAACTAAGGCCCGCGGCCCTCGAGGCCGAAAAAGATTTGCAATTTAAGTACATATGCGGCCCTTCAAAGATAAAATAGTTTTCAATGCGGCCCTCACAGCAAAAGTTTGCCTAGAGAATGCCTAGGAGGTTAGAGAATAGGTGAAAATCATTACAAAAATTTGTTAAATCAAGAGTGGAAATCTATCGAATAGGTTGAATTCATTCATAAGTAGCCTAAATCTAATTATAATATATTCAACTCAGAAATTGCAAGTAAAAAAACAATACAGGATGTTTACAAATTATAAATTAGAATCACAATTAAACCTACGTGAGATGCCTTAATCAATCAATCAATCAATTAACTAACTAATTAGTTAATTGATTGATTGACTGACTAATTATTCAGATTGTTAATTAATAATTGCACGTAAAGCATCAAATGACTTCTTGATAACTGATCATGATTTTATGATGAAGAATGGTGAATAGCGAATACTAAGGTATGTAGTTAATAGAGAAACACACACAACCATACACACACGCGCGCGCGCACACACACACACAACACACAAAAATCACACAAACAAAAAAATCATATCAGACGTACTAACGAACACATTGAAATAAACATGGTTGTACGTGAGGTATTACATATCTAGGCACGCACGCGCAAGCATATGTAACTATACACTAATTCATTTCAAATTTTAAAGAAATTAACTCCAATTTTCAGGTAAAATATTGAAAAATAATAAAAACTTTGAATGAATAATTAAAATGTAATAAGCAATTATTCATAATTAACCAATAAAAAGACAGATGGTTGATTCACTTACGTTAACTTCCTGGTAATAATACGCTGCGGTGGCTGATGATGATGCTGATGATCGTATCGTCGTTGCTGAGCTGTGCTGACAAGTCAGCAGCAAGACAATAAGCGTACAATATCGAGTACACATTTTGCATTTGATGTCGACGCCTTTGTAGTAATAGTGGTGGCAGTAGTAGCAGCAGTTGTAGTAGTAGAAGTAACAGCAGTAGCAGTGGCTGCAGTAGTAGCAGCAGCAGTAATTGTTGTTATTGTTGCCTTCTGTTGTTGTTGCAACTTGTTTGAAAAAGTCGTTGTTGTTGTTACTCTTATTACAATAACTTACTCGATGACGTGATCGATGCTGTTGATGTCATTGTAGCTAATTTCACAGTTTGATTATATTGCTTCCGGTGTCATATGCAACATTAACGCATGTTAGAATCTGTTTGACGGTGACATTGTCAACTATTTCATAATGTTTTTGATGATGTCATTTATAACTTACTCAAAAATGTTGTTAATGACATTCTCACGAGAGTAAACTTCCAGTCATCTGTGATGTTATATTAGTGCTATATTATAAGTATATAAATGTTTGCAAACGATATATTATGGTGTCTTTTATAAATGTGTGGTTTGAGACCATTTCGAATTAGAAGTACTCTGTTATAGAAGAGTGTTGTTGAAATTTTTTTAGGCTCTAGTCATTTTTACAACGCAATCATTCCACTTTTCATGTAATTGCCCGTTTAACTGTCTTTAAGGAAAGGGTTTTTGCATTAGTAATGGGATTATGCTGTTGTTGTTGTTGTGATTATTTTTGCTGTTGTTGTTGTTAGAACTTTATTTGTTGTTTATAACTTATTTTTGATAAAGTTTCTGATATATACTCTAAAAAAATTTTTTGTTAACCAAAATTTTTAACTATTTTGTAAAGAAGCCATATTGTTCTTTAAACTGAGGATGTATGTTGAGTTTTTTAACTGCAGTTTTGTTTCAGTAGGTCGGTTCTTTTGTTTAGGCTGTTGTGAGGATGTTGTAGTTGATGTAGTTGATGTGATGATGTTGTAGTTGATGTGATGATGTTGTAATTGATGTAGTTAATGTGATGATGTTGTAGTTGATGTAGTTAATGTTGTAATTGATGTTGTTACTGTTTTTATTGTTGTAATAGTTGCTGTGAGGAAAAAATATCTTAACGATCCATCTTGTTAAATATGTGTATGTATTTAACAATGTTATATGTACATCAGCCAACAAAACAGCGAAAATACAACACACCAACGATTCTAATGCTAAATTATTTTGGTCAATATTTATAATAAAGAATTATAGTTAAAATTATTTTAAATATAATTTGCAAATATCAGTTATTGTAATTTTTCATGATAATAAAAAAATTAATCAAGTTGAATTAGCAGCATAGTTAGTGTCGTAACGTTAGTTCATACAAAGATATTTGTAAATCAGATCAGTATGAAATCATATTCATATATTCAAATATATACACACAAAGATATACAAAGATATTTGTAAATCAGATCAGTATGAAATCATATTCATATATTCAAATACATACACACACACACACATATAAATATATATATATATGTATACGTGTGTGTGTGTGTGTGTTGTGTGTGTGTGTGTATGTGTGTGTGTGTGTGTCTATCAGACTGCAGTGCACTAGGAGATAGTAATTTTGTTATGTTGTAGGCACTTATGTGAATCTGGCTGAGCGGGTTTCAGGCACCTCGCAGAGTCACACGTAATTCCGAATGCAAGTATATTTACACGCGCACAACACATACACACACACAACACACACACACAACACACACACACACGCACACAACACACACAGTTGTGTTGGTGTGGTGGCCCAAATGAAAGAAAGTTCATCAAATATTAACGACAATTTCCAACAGGCCAACCAACCATTTCTGGAGTTTATAGTCACAACTCACCTCGTGTTCATGCATTCGATGATGGATATTTCTGAGAGATGGTATCAGTCGTATATTTACCAAAATTTACCAAAATCTGCTAAATGGTTTTAACTTTTTTGGCCGCAGGTGTCATGAAAACGAAATGTTTTTTTCATCTTTACTGAGATTTATGATTTGATCGTCTTGAAAAAAAATAGCTGATATTTTAGGGGTGCATTTTTGAGTGCATTGAATGAGCGTTGAATGAAAACGACTGATGCAAGAAGGAATGAAAGAATCATCCCATCCGACCAATTATTAGCCAAATTACAACTGTCACCTATCCTGTTGCAAAATTCTTGAACAAAATTTTAACCCCATATATTCCAAACAATCACACACTACAATCTTCCCGTGAGTTTATTAATCTCCTCAGCATTAATAAACCATCCAAATTTATTGCCTCTCTGGATGTTGAATCATTATTCCCAAATGTACCAATTCATGATACAATCGACATAATTATCAACACCGTTTACCACTCAGATATGGTTCCATTGAACATACCGAAAGCACAACTGAAGTCCCTTCTTCAAATTTGCACTACTGAAGCACCATTCCACAGCCCCACAGGCAAACTTTACAAGCAAATCGATGGTGTCGCTATGGGTTCCCCCCTTGGCGTCCTATTTGCCAGTTTTTACCTAGGACAGCTGGAGAATGAAACATTCAAAAACAATGCAAGTTTAAAACCAAATATCTACGCAAGATACGTGGATGATATCTTTGTCTCCTATAACGATCCTGAACAAATCACCCAACTTCTTGGTACCTTAAACAAATCAAAACTTAGATTTACCATTGAAAGTGAAAAGGAACAACGTTTACCTTTCCTCGATGTGTTGGTCACCCGTGGCGAAGAACGATTCAAAACCACGGTCTATGTCAAAGAAACGAATACAGGAATTTGTTTGAATGGACAAAGTGAATGCACTGAACAATTTAAAGACAGCACAATAAAATCATTTGTGAACCGGGCATTCACACACTCTTCCGATATTGAAAATCGCGACGCTGAATTAAAGAGAGTCACCAACCTGCTTGTAAACAATGGATATAAGACTTACTCTATTGAAAAGATTGTTAAAAACAAATTACTACACAGCAATAACCTTCCTAATACCAACAACCAAGATAACGACATTATCTTGTATTACAGAAATCACATGTCAACAGCATACAAGGTAGATGAAGCTATTCTTAAGCATATCATCAATAA
>NW_008705278.1:883653-886153 GCF_000326865.2 Helobdella robusta
TGTGCACGTCAACATGACTCATATATCGGGATTACTACTACCTCACTGACTAGAAGGCTTACGATGCATAAACAGAGTGGTGCTATCAAATCTCATTTGGACTCAACACACTCAATCACAATTAGCCGTGAAATCCTCGACAGCAACACCAAAGTAATATACCAGAACAGCAACTACACGCATCTTAAAATTGCAGAAGCAGTCCTAATCGACATCAATAAACCAAAAATAAATATACAACAAAAAATGACAACCTCACTTCCAACCCGGCGCTTAACCAACAACGAAAACAAAGAAGTAATAAAAACTAGCATCGTAAATAGTGACAAAGAAGAATATGATGCTATCGATGAAAAAAAAAGGAGACCAAAGAAGATGACCAGCCAATTAAGAAACCTGACACCTAATTCGCATCAAAGTTCAATTTCACAACACCAAAGTTAATTTTTACAATGTCAAAGTTAATCTTGACAAAGTCAATATTTCCCTATATATACAACAAGGAGCACTGACGATGATTCATTCGGAATCGAAATATGGCCTTATTTGCAGCATGAATTCGAAAAATAAGTTTATTTTGAATTTTAATAAACTAAACGTTCACCAAAAAACTTTAGTGAGAAAAATCGAAAAAACGAACTACAAACATATTAACGCCAAACATTCGGTAGAATTTATAGAATATTGTAAAAATATATATATATATACACACTATATCTATAGTATGTAATGCTGTGTCCTACCAACGGTTAGTATTATAATTAAGAAGTTTTAATTACGGTAATTTTTTCCGATTGTAAATTTTAAAAATTGTCCCCAAATAAACTCTTTGCGTCATTTGAAATGACGTTTAATTAGTGTCATTAGATATTGCATAGTAACCTTAGAACAGCTGCAAGCCTGCAGACGCACGCACGTACGCACACACACACAACACACACACTACACACACATACATACACACACCATACACACACACACCATACACACACACAACACATACACACAACACACACACATACAAATACATTGACAGAAGAAATTCATATGCAGTGAGATTTTACATAAAGTGGCGAATGAGAAAATAGTAATAATAATAATAATAATAAGAAGAAGAAGAAGAAAAAGAAGAAGAAGAAGAAGAAGAAAAAGACGACAATTACATTAATAATAACAAATTTATAAAAACAATAATATCAATGATAATAACAATAATAAAAACCGTATTGACTGTTTTGAATATGTGAATGAATGTTTGAACAAATTATAACCAGCAAACAAATATACTAACGAATAAATGAATGAACGAACAAACGAACGAACAAACGAATAAACAATCGACAACGTGTGCAATAAATTACGAATTTTATTAGGTGCAACAACAAATTAACGAAACATACAATATACCAAATGAAGAAACATACAAATAACTATAGAAATAAAATGACTAGCCCATTAATCATATCTAATTTCTTTGATTCAATCTTCTATTGTATCAAAATTTAAATTTGATTATTTGAATAGAACGTGCCTCGCCGTCAAATTGTGAACATGAGACGAGGAAGATATTTTTAAGCAAGGGCATCGAAAAATATTATACACGCGTTTACGGTATTAATCGTGCTGCCTTTTGTTACGTTGGGATATTTTGCATGGTTTATTCTAATATGCTTTTTTTGAAAAAATTTTATTTTCTGAAATAAAATGACATAAACAATAATTTCCAATATTTTTTGCTACATGTTTTAACGAAATAACCATTAATCACAGTGTCACGTTTAACAAAATTTGCATGATTCAAAAATTTTATCGTTTTAAAAAACAAATTTTTGAAATAAATGTAGGGAATATTTATTTTTCTCATTTATTTCACTCGGCGATTAGATGAGATCTGTCAGCAATGGGAGTCTTTACCATCTTGACAGTGTTCGTAGTGGTCAGTAGTTTCTCGGTATTGAATGTCCTGGCGAACGTGGCTCTGGGCAAAATGGTTCGCGAAAGTTCTTCGGCAGCTCCTTTTAATTCCTATTTAGTGGTCGACGGGATGAACAGCGCTCCTTACTGTTACAAATCTCAAACTTCAGGCAGCCAGTGGATTCAAATTGACCTCATCTGGCTGCATCAAGTTGACTACGTTCGAGTTTTTGGAAAACTTTCAACAAGTTAGTTTATTTAGAAACTTTCATATTCTAATTTTTTTGTTCTTGGTTATTTACATTTTTAAAAATTTTATAAAAAGCTCAATAATTTAAATTGAAACATCTTAAAAAAATAAATTTGTTTCTTCAGATATTTTGAACGTCAAGCTCACAAGTCCGAATAACCTGACAAACATCGTTTGTAGCAACCAAACAGATCAGGCGGGCAGCATCAATGTTGTGTTCCAGTGTTCAGACTCTCCTGAACACTCCAGCAAATACGTCACCATTTATCAGAACTCAACTTCAACTGACATCATGAACATTTGCGAGGTGGTCGTGGATGGCCAGTATGCTGATGG
>NW_008705278.1:888653-894032 GCF_000326865.2 Helobdella robusta
TTTGAACGCATGAGCAACTACCGCATCATATTCGCACGGCATATGATATGATGTCATTGCTTGATGCAGATCATCGAGCAATAACAACGCGAAACATGCCACTCCTACCGACTGACCTAACGAGGTACATCGCACACTGAATTTATAGCAAGATATTGCCATTTCCCTATTGGCTCAAATCACCAGGCTCTTACATTTTCATTTTTGTCATTATTTCAGCTACTGCAAATGTAACTAACAAATTGCAAACAAAATCAATTTTTGACATTTCGGTTATGGCATCTATAATTAAACAAATGATTCAGCGTTAAACCGCCAAACGCTTAAGTTGCATGTTACCCATACCCAACGTGTGCCAATCTCATCATAAAAGCTAACATATTAACCAAGTCAATAAATCTGTAGTACTTAAAAGTATTTTTTTCGGATTTCCAAAGAACTGGTATGGCGTTCCGAAAGAAACTTCCAACTGTTGGGCCACACATTTTCAGAGTTTCCTGCTGTCAGGCTAGCATTTTGCGTTGGACGTTGCATGCAACTTGGAGAGGTTGAATGCGACTCGTTCAACTTCAACCAACAGTTAGGGGTGTGCCAGCTGAATAGACACAGAAACGGATATCAAATCGGAGAGTTGTTGCCGAATGTTAGGTGGGAATTTTGGAATGTTAATTATCACTACATTGGAAATATTTAAACATTTTATGATGATTCATTTTCACAAATTAAAACAATTTGACAATAAATTTAAAAACATTAAATATATTTGAAAAAACTGTCGTAGAAAACTTTTGAAGTGCACATCATTTTTTTCATATACACTTTTAATATTTAATTAAGTCTATGGTTGTAGTAAAATGCGTTAATATTTATAACTTCCATCTTTTCTACACTTGAAAAATCATAAAAAAATAGCCAACCTAATATTGCGAGTTATAAACGACGATGATTGTAATCATAAATTTATCGGTTGTCAAAGCCGCGTGATAAAAAACATCAAATAAACCTCATTAATGTTAACTTAACGGTTTTATCATCGTCAATTTTTTTAAACAAACTTCGATTCATTTTATATTGTTGTAATGACCTCGTAACTGCCAACACCGATGTAATAGCTTCAAAGATCTCTATATTTTCAACACCAATGTTCTAGCTTCCAACGATTGTCAAGAGTTCGTTATCCGTAGGTTCAAGATTTCCGATAGATGAACACAACTGCTTCAAACGCAAACTTTGATGAACGTTTATTTGAATACCAACAGTAATAGAAACAATAAACTAATCCAAATAACTACATAGATCACACTTGCGACTTCGCTCTCCCTTCGCTTGTAACCTCCGCTGACTAAACCTCGCTCGTAAGTCGTATTTATAGTCCGTTTTACAATTATAGATCATATAATTAGAATAAATATAACGGCCTTCGCTCATTTTTGACGGTCGAACAAGGAGCTTACTTCCAGAGGGAAATTGGAGAGTGATTTTTTATCGCCCAAGTCAAAAGTTACGATCGTATATTTACTAATTTCGGAATATTGCTTTTATTTAAAATTTCAAAATGTTTTTAAAGGTACATATATAGTAATGGCTACTGTTGTTTTTTTATAATGAATTTATAAAATATATAAATATAGCGAGCAAAATATTAACATAAAAGCGCATTTAAATCTATGCATATTGGCTCAGCTTGGCTTGGCTCGGCTTGGAATCGGATGTTAAGCAAGGTGTGGTTTCAAACTATTTTGAATTCTCCCCGAAAAATTTGAACTGCGTGCGTACATATATAGTAATGGCTACTGTTGTTTTTTATAATGAATTTATAAAATATATAAATATAGCGAGCAAAATATTAACATAAAAGCGCTTATAAATCTATGCATATTGGCTCAGCTTGGCTTGGCTCGGCTTGGAATCGGATGTTAAGCAAGGTGTGGTCTCAAACTATTTTGAATTCTCCCCGAAAAATTTGAACTGCGTGCGTACATATATACTAATGGCTACTGTTGTTTTTTATAATGAATTTATAAAATATATAAATATAGCGAGCAAAATATTAACATAAAAGCGCTTTTAAATCTATGCATATTGGCTCAGCTTGGCTTGGCTCGGCTTGGAATCGGATGTTAAGCAAGGTGTGGTCTCAAACAATTTTGAATTCTCCCCGAAAAATGTGAACTGCGTGCTTACATATATAGCACTGATTAATGTTGCTTTTATAATGAATTTTTATTATATATATATATATAAAGTGACTGGAATCCATGTATACAAATAATTAAATTATATTATATTAGATTATGTGTTTATATGAAAAGCAATATAGCAGATTCAACCAGCCAACCAGAAAGTTTCGAAGGCGTACGTTCGATGACTTCAATTTAGTACTGTTAGCATTGTGGTTAAGACTGTATAATAGTGCAGTATATACATTAAACAAGTTTTTTACTGATGCGAATGATTGAAATGATTAGAATGTATGGTTGAAACGAGTATAAATAGAGGAGCTGAGACAACACGAAAATCAGATCAGCATTCTGCCTCGCTTGAAGCAGTCTGTCTGATCTCATTTATTTTATTTTTAAAATTTTTTTATTTTTATTTATTTTATTATATAGAGTTATATAGAGTTATATAGAGTTATATAGAGTTATATAGAGTTATATAGTGTTATATAGTGTTATATAGAGTTATATAGAGTTTGCATGTTTGTAGGTGGTTTGAATGTTTGTAGGTGGTATTTTTTTAATTTTAGGTGGGTTCTTTAACGGTTGCTCATACATACATACATACATCATGTTTGTTTGTGTGGTAGTATTTTATGTTCTGTTTTACTCCTTTTTCTCTTTTTTCATGAGTCTTGAGTTAAGTTAATGAAGCATAGGTAGGTGAGGTAAAAATTAATTTATTATATAGGTAGGCTAGGGCATAAGGTAATTTAGTTACATAGGTAGGTTAGGGACTCCCATTCTTTTACTCTACTTGGTGGTGCGATTTTTGTTTTGTGTTTTGTTTTTGATTTGTTTCACATCATACATTCAGCAGGTACGCAGTGGTTCCTGGTTTTAGTGGGATTTTTATTGATTGAATGTGGTAGTATGCATGGTTATATAGAGTTATATAGAGTTATATAGAGTTATATAGAGTTATATAGAGTTATATAGAGTTATATAGAGTTATATAGAGTTATATAGAGTTATATAGAGTTATATAGAGTTATATAGAGTTATATAGAGTTATATAGAGTTATATAGAGTTATATAGAGTTATATAGAGTTATATAGAGTTATATAGAGTTATATAGAGTTATATAGAGTTATATAGAGTTATATAGAGTTATATAGAGTTATATAGAGTTATATAGAGTTATATAGAGTTATATAGAGTTATATAGAGTTATATAGAGCATAAATCCTATATAGATACCTTTCTTTGCTCTTCTTTTCTCTTTTTTTTGCCGACCGGTCGGTTTCTTTGCGATTATTTTTATTTAAATTGGATAAATAAGATTTGTCCATTCATTTAGGTTTTTCAGGTTCATTTATCCAGGTTGAAGCTTCCAGAGGAGTTCATCGTGGACGATCAGAATGGTTGTGATGTCACGCTACGTTCGTTCATTCGGTGGCAAAGAATGCACGCCCTGCTGGGGTACGTTTTACGGTTTCTTTGCGGTTCTTTTTTTTGCCAGTTGGCTGGCTTTTCCGGCGGGTTTCACCGCGGCTCGTTTTTCTATTTTCATTTAAATTAGTCAAATAAATAAGATTTTTCCATTTCATCCATTTTATTCAGGTTGAAGCTTCCAAAGGAATTCATCGTGGAAGATGTCAGGCTACGTTCTTTCATTCAGTGGCAAAGAAGATACACCTGGCTGGGATACGTTTTATTCTTTTTTCTCTGTTTTTCTCTGTAATTTAACATTAAGTAAGAATGCTCACACGCACACACACATACACACAATTACATTAAGTAGCTATATAGGTAGGTTAGATAGGCATAATTTTAATTGTAGGTAAGATAGATAGGAAGCATCCAACACTAACGTAGTTGAATAGGTAGGCAGCGTAAGTTTATCTCTTCTATTTTTTCTCGCACCCACATTACACGCATCAGCGTATTATACACACACACACAAATACATACATAAACATATATTAGTATTTGAGCGTTATTTTATTTTCATTACACATTCTAATTTATTATTACTAAGGTTGAGAGTAATTTAATTTCATAGGTAGTTAAAAGCAATAATTTAATTCTAGGAACAATCTTGTAATTTAAATTAAATAAACGCTGTAAGTGTATCGAGAGGTAAGTTAGTTATTAAGTTTTACATTATTATTATTAGGTTGGAGCCCAAGGCATTACGTAGGTGGTGGGGTGGGTGCCGAAAGGCCAATGAATTGGGCTCTTGAGTTTTGTAATTTTAGGTAAGCAAGGGCCATAATGTAATGAATAGGTAAGTTAAGGCTACGTTGTAACACACACTCATTAATAGATTTAGGGTTTAAGTTTTATATTATTACTAAGTTGGAGCCCAAGGCATTACGTAGGTGGTGGGGTGGGTGCCGATTGGCAAATGAATTGGGCTCTTGAGTTTTTTTTGTAATTTTAGGTAAGCTAGGGCTTAATTGTAATGAATAGGTAAGTTGAGGGTACGATAGCCGATAGACTCTGAATTTCGAAGTCTGTTGTCAGAGGTAAGCCTTGGTGGCCAGTGATGTACCGGCAATGGTTTACTATCCGGACGGCAATGGTTTACTATCTGCACCGTAATGATTTACCATGCGGCACGACCATAGTCTACTACCCGCACGGCTTCCGGACGGCAAATGGTTTACTATCCGCACGGCAATAGTCTACTATCCGCACGGCAATGGTTTTCTATCCGGTGCCCTGGCTGTCGGTGAACCTCTGTGCAAGGAGGAAGAATGAAAGGGGACTTTCGACTATCGTACCATTAACAATTTAATATAGATTAGTTAAGGTAATTGAATAGGTAGATAGGATTATTTTTATTAAGCAATTTGAGATGCAGGCACCGCTAAGCTTTCTGATGAGAATTTACTCTTTCTCTATCTTTCTCCATCAACACGGGCTGTGTTTCAGCAACAACCTCGAGGAGGACTGGCACCAGTTTTGGAGGACAACGTAGGAACCGGACCGCATTCAACATTTTGCCTTTGTCGAATGGACGACGGTAAGTTTTTTTTACATTTTACTTACTTTATTATTTTAAAATTTTATTTATTTGACATTATTCTCATTTTATAATTTAATTTTTTTTGCTTCTAAGATTCTAACATTCATTTACTACTACGCAAATAAAAAATTTTGTTTACAGAATGATGAGAGGTGGGCAGTGGTGGGAGTCAGCACGTTCAGATG
>NW_008705278.1:894141-966729 GCF_000326865.2 Helobdella robusta
TTGATCATTGATTTATTAATTAATTCATTCATTCATTCAACCAATTATTCAATCATTCAGTTAATCATTTATTCGATCGTTCCTTTGTTCCTTGATTTACTAATACGCTATTAAAAAATGTCTACAGAATGATGAGAGGTGGGCTGTGGTGGGCATCAGCACGTTTCAGATGGAGGTCTCATGATGATCGTTCCGATGACAATTCGAAGATAACAACAACGACGGTTTTTGAAGTATGATTTAGTTTCTTTTTTTTTATTTTTCTCATTCATTCATTCATTTTATCACTATCTTTCAAATTATTTCTCAGTTAATTTATTCATTGATTCATTCTATTCATTCATTAAATCACTGGTTGATTAATTAATTAGTTAATTTATTCATTCAACCAATCGTTCAATCATTCAGTTAATCATTTATTCGTTCGTTTCTTTGTTTCTTGATTTACCACTTCGCTAATTAATAAAAACTTGTCTACAGAATGATGAGAGGTGGGCTGTGGTGGGCGTCAGCAAGTTTCAGATGATGGTCTCACGATGATCGTTACGATGACAAATCGAAGATAATGTTAAAGGTAAATTTGTTTTTGTCTCATTGTACCTTTGAAAGTACTCGAATTTGAACAAAGATTGAGTGTTATCTCAAAAAGATAAGTTGCCTATTTTTTCCAATTGCTTGTTTTTTATTTTAGTGAATTAATTTTTTTTCAATTTATTTTTCAGTATCCAGTCAAATTCATTCCATCGATGCGTGTCAGATGATGGTCGGTGCAATGGAGGTTCGTCGGTAGTGTGTGAAGTTTCTGGAAAGTGCGCGCCTGCACATTTACATACACACACATCAATACAACACATACATACACAACACCCATTCATTCGGTGTCGTTGTTGCTATGTTTCTCTTCAACTTTATATTTTCTTTACCGTGAACCGGGCTTTAATTAATTCATAGGTAAGTTAGGGACTGAGATGAGTTAAACAATTGTAGGTAGGCTAGGGTTTAACATTAGTTAAAAAGCTTCAAGTAAAATAAAAACGCTAAATTATGTTAAATAAAATACTTGAAACATCTAAAACGAGAAATACAAATTTGTAGGTGAGTTGAGTCAATGTTTATAAGTAAGCTAGGGCCCTAAGAGTAATTTTATTATAGGTAGGTGACTGACTATTATTCTTGCGACTTCTTACTAGTTTTGTGTGATGTTTTTTCGCTTCACAACACCACACCAACAAAACAAACTACATTTCATTCTCGTCGTCGCCTTAAATTGTACCTTTTTGAACAATCTTTTTAATAATGTCTATTTATTTATTCATTAAATGTTGACTGGTTTCTAGTTTTTTTTAAATTGGTTATATAATTTTTGGATATTTCTTGATTTACTTTGTATATATGCATGTATAAATTATTTCTGTTTAGTATGTTGATTTAGTCATTATGATATGTTGTGAACTGTTTTTACTAAATGTTCATGTTACGTGGTTTATTATCCTTCGAGAACTTCTAAGGAGTGTGTATGATAATAATAATAATGGATAATAATTATTTTTATCGGTCGATATTTTGTTATATTTGTTTATTTAAAATACGAATTTAAAAAAAATTGACATTTTAAAATTTTAATTAACCGTCACTTTTCATTTTTGAATGAATTCAAATAAAAGCAACTACTGTGTTTTTCTTTCTTTACTAAAATCTCGAAATTGTTTGTAGATCTGTACGGTTAACTGTTTGTTCGAGTTTGAACAGGCCTTGCAAATTTTTTTTATTTATTTTTGTTTTTATTTTTGTTTATTTGGTTCATTCAATTTAATTGATTGATTGATCGGTTGATTGATCAGTTGGTTGATTGAATGACTGACAGACTGGCTGGCTGGCTGACCGACTGACTGATTGTTTGATTGATTTATCTCATAGTATTGTATACATGAGAAAAAATCCGATTAAGTCAACCTACGGCTTCAGTAAGCCACTGTTTTTCACCTGACAAAACCAATTTCTATATTTATACTGACAAAAATAATTGTGATATGAATATATTGATTTATTTAAAGCATTATATGTACAAAAAAGTTCTATCGTAAGAGTTCTATGAAACCCTGTAAGCCACTGCTGTAAGCCAACGTATGATTTCAGCAGCCAGTTTCTTATGAGCACCAGCAGAATGTAAAATATTCATTGAATATAATGAAGATAGTTGTTCAAATAACAATTTTGATTTATTTAGGCCGTTTATTTCATGAGCAAACCAATTTTTAACATGATCGAATAGTGTAAAAAAAAGGGTGACTATAATTCAATCCTACTAAGCCAACCTTCGGCTTCAGTAAGCCACCGGATTTCACCGGACCAAAAGCAATTTTTATATTCAAATTAACAAAAATAATTTAATAATACATAATTCTATTAATAATTATTAAAATTAAATAGAATTACTACAATGTTTTAAGCATATTAAATCAAGTAAATATTTCATTTAGCTTGCTCGTTAAAATCCATGCAATTTAGTAAGCCAACAATCCAAGCACGACAAATAGCCCGACCGATAGATCGAATTGATCAACTAGTCCTATTATTCTAGTTATATGGTTTGGAGCAAGGGAAGACATTACTGAAAATAATTAAAAGTTGAAAAAATTGAGGTTCTTTGCATATCCCTGCTTCAACCCATAAGAAGGTGTTGTATGCTGGTAAATAGGCCTCCCCTTGTTATAGATACAATATTTCCTTACACTCTATGCTTTACAAAGATAACAATAATTGAATAATAAATAATATAGCGCAATTCTACCATTCCCGCGGTTATATTATGTTGTTAGTGATGTTACGTCATTCATGTGTAGTAGGATAAGATGTTATGGAGGATGACATTAACTTGAACTTGTTACGATTTACTCTCTTTTTTTTCTCCCCCGGATGGCGTGATGGTCTAGTGGTTAAGGTTGCCTGGTGCTGTTTCGCAGTAACCGGGTTCGAATATGTCAAAAAGATTCCTGCCAATCACATGCTTCGTGTGTGATGCGTCGTTTAGCATGTATTCATTTACGATGTTTGTGCGCTTTGTTGAATCCTTTGAACTTTTGAAGAGTGTAATTGACCTTTAACCTACTCGGTACATCATTATACTCTAAATTCTAGATACTATTCACAGGAAACCACCTTATTCATTTTTATATTAACCTTCCATAAAATTCATTTCAGGTCATTTTTATATTAACCTTCCATAAAATTAACGCTTCACTCTCTATGCTTCATTCTCCCGCCCATATATATATATATATATATATGCTCCCGCCATCCACCTTTTCCATTATTTAGCAGACACTGGGAGATTCTCAGCATTCCATCGGTTTCAATTTCATCCTACGAACGTTAGTATTTATATTAGATTTACATTGTTTAATCATTTTTATATTAGTATTCATCGATGCAATGTGGTTAGATACAGATATTTTCTGTATTTATAAATTTGATTGATACCAGTAGCTCGTTTCTCAGCAACACATGGAGACATCTCGTGGTGTAGAGAATTTTTGTGTGTGATTATTCACAAAGTTGTTACTGTACGATCGTATGAACACAGTTCTTCATTGAAATAAATAAAATAAATTGATATATTTCATGATATTTTACTTTAGCATAAGCGTATTAGTTACTTTAGTTAAAAGTTAATGACTAAGTTTTTAATTTAGTAGATAGTGGTTCTATGCTATCATAGGTTTGCTTTTAATCCGTCCCAGTTAAAATTTCGCGCAAAATTTACAATTAGAATTTTGTTTTCAGAGCGATACAATGGAAGGATACAGGAAGACAAAAAATAAAAGAATTTTAATTCTGAAGTCTGAAAATATCGTGTTCACTGATCGGGTGGTCAAAGCCCTCGGCCTCTCAGCGGACAGTGAGGACACCCTGAGTGATGAGACGTACGGACCAGCTGATCGCGCTGCCGACAACTACAACGAAACCGACCACATGTACAGCAAGTGCGCCATCTGTCGGGTCCACTGCGGTTCTCTCAAGAGTTTGAATCAGCATCTGAATGGGAGGATGCATCGGTTGCATGAGTGCCTTGATATCTTCAGGACACACGAGTGAGTGATTGGGATTATTTTTTATTTTCTTTTAATAATTTCATTATTATTATTATTATCCATCAATGCAACATCATGCTAGCTATCTTTAAAATTGTATTTATTTTTTGAACATGTGTTTCAATTTGTTATCGATAGTGGGCCTGGCTAAAGTATGATGCTCTTGCATGATTTTAGTGTGTGCTGAAGTAGCTGAAATGTTGTGTCTCTGAAGCTCAAACACTGTGCATAGCCTTTGTATGCGTGTATGCATGTATGGTGGTGCAATGATGATTGATCCAAAAGTACCATATAATTGTAAGGTGATCTGAATGATTTTTGTGGTATAGAAGCATATGTTTAACAATGTAGGTTAATATGAAGTATTGAATATTTAGAAAATTAGAATAACTATCTTGCTTTATATGAGTTGGTATATCATGTCATTACCAGAGGCTTGTTGTATGGGACATCCAGTTGTATTAGAAACTATAAACTGGAGATTTAATTATCTTCAAACGTGAGCTTATTATAATTAAAAATTATAAACTTTTTTTAGGTACCATTTGAAGCAAGATAGGGCAGGGGTGAAGTTGGCTGCCAAAATAAGTACAACCAATGAGGTTTTCAATTGTGGGAAAGATGTTGATTGCAACATCTGGCTGAAAGAAGGTGACAAGACGAGGCCAGCTGTGAAATTTATTTTGGAGAACAATGGCGATGTCAACTGCTGCCTGCTAAAACATTTTGACTTGAGTTTCTCTAACAGCTTCGCCTGGACCACAAATACTAAATGGCCAGTCGTAATTGAAAAAGGTTAGAAACAAGATCAAAGTTTTTTATACTTTCAATTTACATTTATTCAACTCTTTAATGTCTCATTGGGTTTGTTCATTGCTAGGTAAGCAGATCGAATTGCAGTTTAAACTAAAATCCTCAAAAGTGGGCATTTATACATCAGTAGTTGCTTTCAAATTCGAATCACCAAACATCATATTGGTGAAGAGGATTCGACTTCAACTGTTGGATGAGAAGCTGAAAGAATTGGAGCCCACCTCCAAATATCAAAGGGCTGAAGTTTCAGTCATTGAGAAGAACTTTTCTGCTATATTTAAGGGCAGAAAATTAGAAAGGTTCATTTTATTTTCTTGAGATTCTTTTTATTTAATATGTGTTCCAACATTCTTCAAAAATTATATTTCAGTTTCGATTTTAACTGCAGCTAATTTTTGTAGTTTCAAATTTTTGTAGTTTTGATTTCAAACCGCAATTATTAAAGTAATTTTTGCTTTAAATTTTCAGTTCGGATTTGCTGAAACTGGAGTCTTGCATCGAGTTAAATGCCTACAACATGCCCAGCACATTATCCAGCTTCCTGAACAAAAAGTTTTCTGACGAAGCTCCACTAAGCCTCCCTAAGGACTTTCAGTAGGAATATGTTTCTGTCATTTCCATCTTCATTCAAATTAAAAATTTTGACTTCAAATTCAAACATTTTCAATGTTTTGATGTAAGGTACTTCATTCTTTTGAAGGTATTTCAAGAAACCCCTTGGTGAGGGCAACCATAGGGAGCGCTTCCATCTGCTGTTGTTCCTGGAGGAACACCAGTTGCAGTTGGACATCAGGAGGTATGACATGAAGGCACACACTGGACTAGAGGCTGTTGAGTGGCGCAACTACAAATTAATGGTTCGCTGCTTTTGTTTAATATCTATCAAATTTATTTTTATTTGTTTTGCTCTAGTCCAGATATCGTGGGCGCCTCTGATGCTATGCGTGGGGTGCTGCACCAAAGACATATTATTATTATAATTATTATATGAGATTTGAAATATTAAATGATTAATTTATTAAATGAGTTTTCAGAAATTCCAATATTAAATTTAAAAAAAAATGGATCTGTGGATGAAATTTTGCTCTGGCAATTTTATTCAAAGTTGGGGTTTTTGAACATTGCAGGTAGAAGGATTGGCTGAAAAGAGACCGTCAGTGCTAATTGGTGACGAGATTTGTGTATCATTCAGCGGCGAGGAGAAACAAAAAGTAAGTGTGTGTTTGTGTGTGAGTGTGTTTGTCTATTTTAAAAGTTATGACAGTGATAACATCAGCTTATCAATTTTTATCATCATTAAGTTATTATCATTGTACTGAATGTACTGTATAGTTTTTGTTTGACGAAACAATGGGAATTTAATAATGTTACGCTCAATCAACCATTGTCATCATATGATAACTTCTATATTCCAATGAAAGTCTTGTAGAATCAAATGGAAATATAAATTTGGAAATAGAATATTACAATTTTGTAACGATCATGTGATGAATTTTCAGGGAAAAGAGAATGCCCAGTATGTAGGCTACGTTCACAGCGTGGCTTGTGATTTTGTCATCATCAACATGCATTCCAGGTTTTCATTTTTTTTCATTTAATTCAATTTTTCTGAATTATTTGTAAACTTTTTTTTTTAAATTTTCATTTAAAATAATATCAATAGAAGTGTGATGGCTTAATGGTAAAGGTGTTTGCCACTGCTGATGCAGTGACTGGATTTGAATGTCAAGAGATCCTCACCTGTCACATGCTATGTGTGTGATGCACTGATTCACATGAGTTTACAATTAATGTTGGCATCTGTGCGAAACAAACAATAGAGAGGGAACTTAAAAAAAAGTTAATCTTCTGTATTATGAACTTTCTCAAAAATTTCCTCCAACTCCAGTTTTTGTGAAAAGTGGGTCAAAGGCATGAAGCTTGACATTAGGTTCACTTTTAACCGGTTGTCTCACAGACTCCAACATCGATCCGTTGATCTGGCGCTAGAACATTCCCTGACCCATTTTTACCTCTTCCCCCAATACACTGACACGTAAGTGAAGTGATCTTTTTTTTTATCAAAACCTTGACGTTTTGCATTTTCATTAATTTGTTAAACTTCAATATGCTATGTTCATTTTATGATTTATTTTTTGTTAAATTAAAAATATATGCATTTTATTTTGTTAAATATGTCTGGCTATTGATGTAGTGAGTTGCTCTGTAGTTACTCGAACATATTTTCAAACTCAAATTCATCAATTTTTTTTACATGTAGCTCTAGAAAATTATCACGCTGCTATTATTATTATATTATACGATGGATGCTGCAATTAACTGACTGAATCTAATTTCAAATTAAAATTAAATTAAATTTTTAAAATTACTTCCCCTGCAGCGATCCAAACGCTGAGTACACGAAGATCCAGCAGTTTTATAACAGAAACATAGGCAACAATGAGCAGCAGATGCTAGCCATCAACAACATCGTAAACAACACATCGCAGGACATGCCATTCGTAATTTTTGGACCGCCAGGTACTGGCAAGACGAGCACCATCGTGGAGGCCATTGTACAGGTGAGCGCTTTTTACTGAGTTAGCTGCTGTAATTTTTGTTTCCTTTGCTGGCATTTCGTTTGAAATTCTGCTTCAAACTTTTCTGTGAGTTTGTTTAGAATTTGACATAGCCATCATAATCTTGCTGTAGAAAAGTATGTTTATCATTAAATTACTCTATATAGCGATTCGCCACAAACCATTTGTTAAATAATCCGTCATAGATCTACAATAGAGATAGGACGTCCAACATTTTGGCATGCACCCCATCCAATCGCTCGTGTGACCTCCTCGTTGAAAGGATGCTGGTCTTTGGAGTGAAACCCAAGGATGTCTTTAGGATGTATGCCGCTTCGTACAACATTGCACAGATTCCAGCTCCCATTAAAGTTATTAAATTTTTTTTTTCAAAGAAACTTGAATAACTGATGTCTTTAATTTAAAATAAGCTTTGATTTTCTTGAGAATGATTAATATTTAAATTCAATTCAATAGTATGCATTTGCAGACCTACTTTTAACATTTTTATGATTATTTAATTATGATTATTTAACATCATTTTATTAGAAACTTTTATAATTTCTGATCAAATTCAGAATTGTAGCAATGCGGCTGGCAACTTCATTTTCATGCCAGCAAAGGAGCAACTCCAGTCAAATTATCGCATCATTGTATGCACTCTAGCCACGAGCGGTCGACTCGTTACTGCCAATTTGAAGTCGGGGCACTTCAGTTACGTATTCATCGATGAAATCGGCCAGGCCACTGAACCAGAGGCCCTCATTCCTCTGGCTGGTATCTGCGAACCTGATGTTGCAGATGTACATGTTAGTTACTTGCACTGAGTATTTAAGATAATCGATTTATTTTATTATTTTAATTGGTTTTTTTTTTATTCGTTTGTTCCAAATCCAAAATGGCAAATTACAAAAAAGGTATGAAAATGTGGATCTATGGAGGCCGAATAAGACATCAAAGTGTTGTAAAAGCCACTGCAAAAAAACAAAAAATCAATTTTACAATTCTATGAGAATAATTACAAAGTGTCATATTTAAATAATACGTTGTGTTGAAATCCAAACATACACCATTATATTAGAGTAAAGCAAGAGCGTGAACATCATTTTACATTAAACATTTATGATGATGGTGTCTGGTGTATTTTTTAAACTTTCTTCAACTGAAATGAGTTCAATTGCTGGGCTGTTTGCTATTTGCTTCTTAACCATCTTACAATTGAAAATATTATATCTGTTCATTCTCATTTCAATAATATTTCATTGTCTAGAAATTGAAATTAAGCTTAAAATTTATTAATCTGATGGGATGAAGGTCGTAATAGCTGGTGATCCAAAGCAGCTGGGTCCTGTTCTTAGGTCAACAACAGCCATCAAGTTCGGATTAGGTAGTTCGTTTTTGGTGCTTTTAAAAATTATATAAAATTATTATATAATTATAAAATTAAAATAAATTTCTCATATAAAAATTCAAAACATCTAAATTTTTGACGTCATTTCATCACCTATCCTTCAGGGATGTCGCTCCTGGAACGGTATATGAACGACTTTAAAATCTACAAAAAGGTCTCCGACGATGCAGAATCTGGTAGTAGTGGCGGCAGTGAAAGTAGCAGCAGCAACTGCAACGAACAACTACGCCAACATTCTCATTACGACAACAATTACATCGTGAAACTGCTCAACAACTATAGGTGCCATCCCTCGCTCCTCCAGGTCTCAAACGAGTTATTTTATGATAATGAGCTCATCCCATCGGCCGATCCAGTCTTCGTTGGCCAGTATCTAAGATGGGACAAACTGCCGAATCCTGGTTTGATTTGTTTTAAAATTTGTTTGCTGTGCACTGCATGTACTCTCTATTGTAATGACTCTTCAGTGGAGCCTTTTCATTTGATACTTTCATGGAGATCAGGCTATTGACATTTTAAATTAGTAAAGTTATTTAGAAGAACTTTTTTTTTTAGAATAGCAACAGTTGTATCTCTTATTGAAATCGTTCTAGATTAAGAACTATTATCTCAAATTAGATCATTAAATCAGTGTATGTATGTAGAACTAGTCTTAGTTCAAATTAACTGGTGTTTGATGTAGAGATAGTTGTTTCGCATATGTGAGATGACCATTAGATATATGATGACTATATGATGTAAAATGACTATAATGACCATCTGATATATGATACCATTTGATATATAATGTCATCTGATACATGATACCATTTGATATATGATACCATCTAATATAATGATTATCTGATACATGATACCATCTGATATATAATGAACATCTGATATATGACATCATCTGATATATAATGATCATCTGATACATGATACCATCTGATACATGATACCATCTGATATATGATACCATCTGATGCATGATACCATCTGATATATTCCACAACAGCCATGCCTTTGATCTTCCACGGCGTGAGAGGTAAGGATGAGCGTGAGAGTTCCAGCCCATCATTTTTCAACATTCAGGAAATAGTCCAAGTCAAGTTCTATGTTGACGAACTGATGACGAGCTCGCTGAGGGTCAGCTGCCAAGATATTGGCATCATCACGCCGTACAGAAAACAGGTTATTGTCGGTTTCATTTTCATCGCATTTCATTTGATTTGCAGACGTAAGTGGCGTTTGTGTAGGTAAAAGGTTAATAATACTCATAATCTGAAACGCAACTATGGGTTGATGTAATTAAGTAAATGATGTAACTTAACTGATATCTTTCTTAGTGGAGTTGTTAAAATTGCATCTAATTTTTTTTACAATTATTATTTAATAATTTATTTACAATTATTATTTAATAATTTTATCTGAACTTCAAACTGTTCGTACCTCATGAGTTTCAAAACATTCATCATCCATAAATACATTGCAAAAAATAACTCCACTAAACTAAAGAGTTGAGGAAATGTTGATACAAATTGTGACAAATAACTCTACTAAGCTGAACAAAGAGCTAATGAGATATTAATACAAATTGCAGGTGCATAAGTTGAAACAGGCTCTGAGGGGATCGCGCTATAAAGACATCACCGTGGCATCAGTTGAGGAGTACCAAGGCAGGGAGAAAAAGGTTTGCTAATGACAAATGATAGTATCATTAAAGATACTTTCGTAATCGTGTGTGGCGTAATGGTTGAGGTGTCTAGCATTGCTGTTGCTGTGGATGGGTTTGAATGCAGTAAGATTCTCGCCTATAACAGGCGATCTGTCTGTTGTGTTGATCATTTACGTGTGTTTACCTATGTCTGTTGTTGAGTGTTGGTGATACCATTAAGATATATCCAAGATATCAAGATTGTAATGAAACAACTGCTCCCTAAAGGTAATCATAATCAGTACCGTTAGAAGTACGAAACATTTCATGCTGTACGACGCTAAGTTCAACGTTGGCTTCTTGAAGAACCCAAAGGTTTGGTGTTTGTACTTTTTTCTGCTTCCATCTTTTCGTAATATGTGTGTGTGTGTTTTTTTTTTGTGTGCACACGTGTGTACTTAATCTTGACAATTTTACTGAATCCACAAATCCATCTACACACATATATCCATCTACACACATATCCACACACATCCATCCACACACACATCCACACACATTCATCTACACATCCATTTACACACACATCCACACACGTCCATCTACACACACATCCATCTACACACACATCCATCCACTCATCCATTTACACACATCCACACATCCATCCACACACACATCCACACTGTCAGAGGTTCAATGTGGCCATAACGAGGTGTCAGTGCTTGTTGATAGTCATTGGAGATCCTCACCTTCTGACCGCTGATCCGTGCTGGAGGAAGTAAGAGAGGGATTGTTTGGAGACTGGAATGAATTGTGTATATATTACATTCATTGTATAAACGTGATTTTAAATGAAGCAGTGATCAGACTGAGTAAATTTTTAAAACTTTCTCTTTAGTCGGTTCTGAGGGGTTCATATCTGGTGAATTTTTTGTTGCTAAATTTAGTTTGGTTTCGTTTTGAGTCTTGCGGGTACATTTATGCTCATACAATTACTGTTACTAATTTATCTGTCGATCCAATTATAATTATAAATCCTCATTTATTGGATTCATTCATAAGTCATAACTTGTTTCAGCAGCATGTTTTATAATAGAATGCGTAATATTAATCAAAAACTCTTAACAATTTGTATAATTCCAGATTGCTGATGTACTGCGTAACGAACAACTGCTACGTTGGCACTCCGTTCAAACTGAACGAGAACGAAGAACTTTCTGATGAGACTGACATACTGGATACTCAGCTGGATGCAAGTCCAATCCAAAACATAAATGACGCTGATGGTGTTGTTGGCATCAAAGAAAACAAAGACTCCAATGTGGATGACACGATTTTAAACCTCAATGACATGTGCCAGCTGTTCAAAGAAATGCAGCTAGAACAATTAGCTTCTTAACTTTTTAACTATTCATTTCTATCTTTTCACTTGAATATTGCTTCTACTTTTAAATATTTTTTGTCAGGTTTTATGATATACATATACATACACTATTTTAAAATTTATGTAATGTTTTGGTAATGTAATTGTATTCACCATTGTAGATGGAATGTGTCTGTGTAATCATGTTTTGTTAAGTGTAATTATGTTTAGTTAATTGAATTTGTCATAGTAATCGTGATTGAAGATGAGTCATACTTTGCCCGTTGTTACAGTTTATGTTTAATATATAATGTTTTCTTAAATAAATTTACGAATTTATTTATCAAAATCAGTTCGTTTTTAACATGCTTTTTTGGTGTATATGTGTGTGTGTGTGTGTGGTGTGTGTGTGTGTGTGTGTATGTGTCCCTAAGGGTCCAACACGTATATGCATTCCATTTTTCAAATATAAGTGTCTGGAAATTATTTTTCCGTCTCATTCATGTCTGTTGTGCTTTTTTAAAATCATACTTAATAAATATATTAAAAATGTATCAGTGGTCTTTGTTTGATTATCACCATATACGTCCAGTTCATGGTTATATAGCGGTCAGTCGGTTTACAAATTGATGATCAATTTATTTGGTCACTTTTAGTTATTTCGTTTAAATAATGATAATAGCCTTGTGGATTTTATGATGACGACCTGCTTTTTAATTTTTTTACAGTTACGTTCATTGTTAACGAACGCTCATTTTATGTATTTATTGTATATGCGCACAATGTACACACATACAATACACAATGTACACTGTAAATTATGTGCGTGCCTATTGTATATACATGTGTGTGTGTGTGTGTGTGTGTGTGTGTGTGTGTGTGTGTGTGTGTGTGTGTGTGTGTACGTACGTACGTACGTTGTTTTTCTACTTCAATTTTTTGTACCATTCATTTTTGTATATAAATGAATTTATTTTTCCATTATAAATATATTCATAGACATATATAGATACAATTATACTAACCATACGCACATATCCATTTGCTGTGTCTTGCGTGTCGGAATGCGACTGTTGAATTTATACCTTGAATGCATGCAAAAGCTACGACATGCGGCTTTTTTTTTGTACTTTAGCTGAGTTTGAAGATTGTTTCATTGAGGAATATAATAACGATGCTATTTATAATAATTATCATGTAATGTAATTCTCATTTATAATATTTATAATGTAATAATGATATAATATTAATTCTCGTTACAATATAGTTTTTTTGGTTACTAAATTTGTTATGACATCATGTTTAGGATCATTTTTATTGTATCAACATTGAAAAATTAAGTATTTTGTTTCGGATATGTTCTTTTTTTGGACCTAACGTGTGTTTTGCATGTAGATGGTTAATCAATGAACCTTTCCTGCATTGTTTTAATTGAAGCCTGATCAACTTAATTATTTTATGGTATCATTTATGTCATTCAATGCTGTTGATGAAGGTAGCTTTTGATGAAGGATATTAAAAGAATGAAAACTTGGAAAAGAAATTTTTATATTTTTGTAGCAACCAGAGTAGTTTTAGTAGTAGTAGCAGCAGTAGTACTAGCAGCAGTAGTAGTAGTAGTAATAGCAGCAGTAGTAGTAGCAGCAGTAGTAATAGCAGCAGTAGTTGTATTGGTGTTGTAGCCTATTTTTAAGCAAGATAAATTGCTAAAATTTCACCAAATATATATAAGCAATAATAATTAAATACGTTTTGCTGCGACACGAAGGTGTAAAAATACGGTATCAAATTTAAAGTGAACTATGAACTATAGTTCTGAGTAAACTATAAAGTGAATTGACTAACGGGCACATGATTGAATACTGCTTATTTCTACATTAAACTGAAAATATAAATAATAAATATCGCACCTCCATGCGATCAAATGTTATTATTAATAAATCAAAGTTATTACTAACTATTTTAACTAGAACTACAATTATAACTACTTTATTAATGTCAACTTCATTGTTATAACAGCGAGGAATTTCGTCACTTAACAGTTAAGATGTAACGATCATAAAATTCCAGACCTAGACCATGAAACCGGTTAGACGGTTGCACAAACACTGCGGACCACACGAGCAGTTCTGGTTGCAGTTCAATCCGTACATGCCAATATCGCAAACTGCATGTATAGCAGACAATTCACTTTAGTAGGTTAGTTCAATTTAGTAAGTTAAGAAATAAAGTTGCGAATCAAAGTAAGCGATACCGGAGTAGACGCTGTTGAAGAAGTAGCCACCGCATTTTTCAACAGGCGATCCTCCGCACGGATACGTGCATCCTGCTCCAACTCCATAACGCCCGTACGTGTCGGAACAGAAGTTATCAGAGCCATACTGAGTGTACAATTGATATCATTCATACAAGTACCACCGCCAGACTTCATTTGGCGACAACAAAGACTTCGAAACATTCGACCTTATCGTGCGGATGTGGATAACAGTGCATGCATGCTTTCAGCCAGCATATATTCAGTCAAGTATTGTCGTTAAACGACAGGACAAAAACATGCTCGTCCTTTGATAGAAGCATTCAATTATGATGAATATGAAGAAAAATAAAAACTTTACAATGTCTTTTCTAAACATCATAATCATCAAAAACATCACATTAACAAACAATACCGCAAATTTGCACATAGCAGCAATATCAATAACATTTTCAGGCGAGCCAGCAGCATGCATCGAGCAGGAAATTTCACATGTATAATTAATTAGCTTTTGAAATTGAAATAGGCGAGTTTTACCATTGTAGATTTATGGACGTTGCTGGCTAAAATTAAATTAACACAAATTTTAAGTAAAATTTGTCGCATAAAGTTTCTCCAATTGTTTTGTGACTTAAAAATTGCGCTTTTTGTTATTTGCGAATTACCATCTACAATGATTTCTGTCATGGAAAGCTTTTTTCAAAGTTTTCCAGCCACATTTCCGACCTTGAACAATTGGATGGGAATGAGTGTGTATAAATTTAACATAAGATACAAAATTTTTTTTAAACAGTGCATTACATGGTACTATCAGAACAACCGAAACGTAAATATACCAAATTAAGTACATAAGAATGACAAAAACCGTCAATCAGTACAAAACATTGAAGAATGAAATACAGCAGATAAATCTATTTCAATTTCTTATTAAAAATGTAGAAAAAAATTTTTTTAATGAAAAAATTCAATTTATTTATCAGCTAGTAACTAAACCTGCAATCCGATGAAAGTGTAGTTCATGATCCGGCATTTGTTCCATCCCGTCTGAATCGTTAGGTCGTAGACCCGTGTCTCCCAGTATGGCATATCTTTCGGAGAATATATGTCCTTGTAACAACCGAGATATCTCGACGACCATTCTTCAAATATTAATTTCAAATTAATAATATTATTATAATCACGGGAATGATCGAATTGCGCTATATAATTAATTATTGTTATCTTGTTATATCTGTTATTTTTGATATTCGTCATTGGTCGTAAACCATAGAATCTTTTCATACCGTAGAGGATTGTAAAAATCTATTGTAGAGGCTACGTAAGGAGGGGTTGCGAATAGCGAGATCTCTAGAAAGGTTTGAAGCGAAGTCGTGAATGTGATTTATGTAGCTACCCGGATTAATTAAATGTTTCTGTTACTGTTGGCCTTCAAATAAACGTTCAACAAAGTTTGCGTTTGAAGCAGTTGTGTTCATCTATCGGAAATCTTGATCATACGGAATAACGAACACTTGACGATCGTTGGAAGCTACAACAGTGGCGTAGGAAATATGGAGATCATTGAAGTCATAACACCGAAAAATATCCCGCAAATTTTCCTGCAAATACCCGCGGAAAATCTGCGGGATGGAAACTAAAGTTGGAAGGAAACCTGCTCGTTAGTCTGTATTAAATTATAACTATAATATGAGACATTACATTTTAATCTTTAATGCTATAATAAAAAAAATTACCATTGTTGAGAGGTTCATTACCAGATGTACGTTTCTGAAAAATTCAATTGAAGATAAAACATTGTTTAAACGTTTTAAATACTACATAAAAGCTCCGACAACAACGCTAGTTTAAAGCCAAAAAAGTTTAAAGCTATTTTGGTGTTATCCGAACTGCCAGACACTATGCTCCATTCAAACAAACACCTCAGTCCCACTTAGAATTGAGAATACAGAAACAGGCATGCCTCGTTTTGTGTCATTTTATTTGAAAAAAAAAATGAAATAACCTGAAATGAGATGCACAGATCAGACGAGAGATACCCTGTTTTGAAGGTGGTCTTTTTCGTGAAGAACTGGCAAGTCCTGTTGTCGTAGTGGTAGTTGCATCTGCTGCAACCTGCCGCTGCCGAACACTTGATGACACATTTCAGGTAAGACGAACAAGTGTGTTGCACATCTACAACTTCAACGGCACATGACTTCAGTCCGAACGAGTTGTAAACTGCAAAAAATGAATTGGAAACAATTGTCAAATTTGTCTGGGCGCATTTTAGCGTCAAAAAACTTAGGATGAAAAGTAGAAATTCAAAATAATATAAGAATGCCATTTTTAAATTAGGTACTGAAAACACTAAATTCTCGTTAAAAGAAGAGACACTTTATACAAAGTGCCTAACTAGAAAATGAAAAATTGTTTTCATACATTTTGTCATCGATTGGCGCAAATATAAAATGCAGGTTGTATAAAAGTGAATACGTTTAGCCGCACGCAAGCATTGCCGAGACACGCAACAGCGTAATTATTTTTCAAATTTATTTGTGGTTAGAATAATTAAATAAATAATATATCTCTATTTTATTACACGCACACACACACACGCACACGCACGCACACACACTCACGATGAATTAATTTTTTTAAATGTTTTTCCGGACCAATGCATTTTATAATACTTTTATTTTTCACTAATTGTCTCGAAACTTATTTTCATCCCTTCCTGTTTGTGTAAATACATATATGGTTCTAAAATTTTTGTTGTAACTTTTAGTCCGTGAAATTTTTTTATCTAAACTTTTTACAAAAATCGCACGTGTGCACGCGCATTTAGAAATTCGCGCGGCATATCTCTAGATACAGTGTTCGTAATACACCCATTGAATGGCTGGATGAACGCCTGCTACAAAAATTAAATAAATAATGATGATAATTTTTATGATGATGTGGATGTTGAACATGAATGTTATGAGTTAAATGATTATGGTGATTGTATACCGATATGTAAGTAATGTATCTATTTATGTATAGATATGCATATATAGGATGTACGTGTATATTTGTGTATCAAATTCAATACCGACAAACAAATTGTACACCAGCACCGATATTTCCTAGAACTAATGAATCACTTCAACGACAATATACAAGATATTTAATGGATGAATGCACGCTAATGGCATTTAATTCAGTTTTAATTGAAATTTAAAGTTAGATTTAAGTGACGTTGATACTTGGGCGACTGGCTAGCAACAATAGCGTCTAATTTTTCTCATCTCTGTGCACATAACGTCTATCGTATTATATCTTACAGAAACACAACCAGACCAATTAATTACTGCACTGCATTTCGGTTAAAAATGTTTTATATTTCATTTTTAGATGTGATTTTCAAAAAATTTATTACAAAAATATCAAACCAGGAATAAACTTAGAAATGAATTAAATTAATATTTTTTTTTCATAAATTGCAATATTTTTCCATAGGTACCCCTACATTGTAAAGTGGTATAATAAAACCGACCTAACTGTACCTTACAGTAGCTGAAACAGGTGAGGGGGCGGTGCGGGACTGCATCACCCCTACCAGACCATGAAAAAAAAATGACAAAAATTCTGTGAAAATCGGCAAAAAAGCTTCACGTATTTGTGAATTTTGAAAAATCATTCTTCACCACTGACTGATTACTAACAAATTTTTACTGTAAAGCGCTCATATATATAAATTATAACTAATTATAATTAATTAAAATCATTCATAATTAATATATAAATAATATGTATGGAAGTTCTTTGTTATGTTCTAGGTGCAATACAATGCCAACGATACAATGCCATCTAGGTTAGAAAATATTCATTCAATGTTGGGTTTTGAAATCGATCTCTGTGTACAGCACGCACATACAACATTGATTCTTTCGTCGCTTTTTTTAAATTCATTTATCAATCATGGCTGAAGACTTTGCGCTTTTGTCTCAACGAAATTATTTTTTATCGTTTTACTGATTCCAAAAAATGATCCTAAAAATAAAAATTTTTTTTACTAGGCTAATAATTCTATAAAATTTTATTTTTTTTTGCACCGACTGACTGATTGACACGTGCGACTTTGTGAAAATAGTTTTAAAAACTGGAATCAAACCATTTCAAAGTTTTTGTTCAGTTGCTGGTAGGTTTAAAAGCTTTTTCAAAATTGTCAACTGTTACAAAACCCAGAAATATCTGAAATGACATGATATATCGATAAATATCTGAATATAACATCCCGAATTTTTTTTACAATAGGAGCGGAGCGGCTCTGTCTTACTCTCTGTCAAAAAATTCAAGAATGAATTGTGTTTTCAGAGTAACATTTTAGGATTTTAAATAAGAAATTTGAGACAATTTATGATAAATTACCTCATACGATCATTTAATTTCACTATTTTTAATATTCTAGAACATTTCATTCGATAAAAACTCATGAAACGTGTTTAAAAATTGATCAAATTACTTACTATGTACTACTTCAAAAATTGTTTTTTTTTGAAACATTCAAATGTTGATGAAAAAATAATGTAAATGTTGTTTTTCCACACATCCTGATTTAAATGGCCACACCAGTGAAGCGATGGCACACACACTGGGCCCCACAAGAACATCTCAGGTCGCACTTCAATCCGTACATTCCTTTGTCGCAGACTGATAAAAAAGAATTACTTTGAATTGGAATAGAACTCAGTAAATTCTAGCTGAATGGTGGCGGAATGGTGTAGTGGTAAAGGTGCCTGGCACTGATGTCACAGTGAATGCTGAATGGATACGAATGCAAATAGATCCCCAACTATGAAATGCAAAGTTTGACGCGTTCGTTCACAAGCAGTGCGAGTTTATAAGGAGAATTGTTTGACAAATGTTGATCACGGAAATATTACTCTTAAATAAAATTATGCATGTTTGAATAAATCCTTTCTGGAGATTGTGTGGTTTACATTTTATATGTATTTGAAGCATAATTTAATTTTTAGTTTAAATAAAAGTTAGTATTCTTATTAGTGATAATGAAGATTACTTTATAAACGTTAAAAAATTGAAGATGCCAAAAAATATCCCACCCGTATAAACGCTGTTGAAGTTAGCTCCTCCGCAGATTTCGTTGGGATTCCCATCACAGGGACTGTTACATCCCGTTCCAACTCCGTACAATCCGTAAGAATCCGAACAGTAACATTCATTTTTGAACTGAAACGTCAATCAGTTGTACTTATAATCAGTTCGTACTTATAATCAGTTCTAGATTTATTTATGATAATGTGGAAATGTTTATGATCTTGAAATTTTAATTAAGTTGTTCGTGTAATTAATCAGGTTTTGGTGATGTTTTTATTAGGGTCGCCCAGATAGAAGGGAGGAGAGCAAAAGAATCAGATTTCCGCGGGCCACAAAGATTTGGGAGCTGTCGGATTGCAAATCCCAATGATTAAAACTAACAATCTTCAATAATAACTGTAAACACCGTGAGCTAACGAAGTGATTTGTGCGGGCTATATAAGAAACTGCGATAAACATTCTGATAGGTATTCGGGTTGCTGATGAGTCCCCGGTAGGGACGAAACACGTGTCCGGCCTATCCAAATGAATACTTTTCTCTTCTTCTTCTCACACCCGCTCACTGCTCTTCCTGGTTTGTTGTTCCCATACATGAGCCCAACCGCAACAGAGCCACGAAGATCGGGCGGGCTACATGTGAGGTTAATTAATTAACTATTAATAATAAAACGTTCGACGGGGCTTTTAGGTTCATAGACTTAGTTCCGTCTTTTGCTACGAGGCACGAAAGTTTTCTAGGCGACATTGTTTTTTAAACTGAAATATTAGTGATTTGTTCATATAATAAGTCTTTAATGATGTGTTTTTACGAATTAATCTCTGCTAATAATCGCCGTAGTTATAAAACCGTAGTACAATTTTTATGAAAGAAAATTTTATAAATGATTAAACTATTAAGACTTCTCATTAGAATTGTTATGATTTGATTTGTTAGAAATTACAAATTAAAATAAATTTTTTAGTTCAGTTTAAGTGGATGCATGAAAAGAAAACCAAGATAAACCTGAACTCCAGCAATTGTTTTGCCGTAATTGCGACAGTTATCACTGCAGAAGGATGGAGTCATTAAGAAGCTGTAGGTGCGATAAACTAGATCCCTGATGGTCTGATCATCTTTGTAACAGTTTATGTATCTGGAGGAAATTTCTACAACGTAGACAAAAAAATAAAATGTGTTATGTTTATGTCTTTATACAAGCACGAAGTTAATTCATAGTAGAACATATATACAAATAATCGCATTCCATACACGAGGGTGATTTGTATTTCAAAACATCGTGAAAAATTAAAAGGATTCAATTCACCGCTGTGAGACATCTGGCTGCCTGATCTCTATTTTTGTAAAAATTTAAATTTTTTTAAATTTACTCAAGTTTAATTGCAATTTTAAAGATCTAACTTATTTGAGTAACATTCGTGAAATATTGTTAAAAGTTTTGAGTTTCTACCGAAACTTTTACTGAAAACATATTCTGGTATGGCCAGCCTAACCTCGAAGTACACGCACATACCAGAGGCATCATGCTTTATGGCCACACTGCCTCTGCTTCTAAACATCTGACAGACTCTGGTATCTCGTTGGTAGTTGCATCCGATAACGTCATTCATTGACGTACAGGCTGACAGACATTTGAGTAAGGAGTCATAGGAATAGACATGCTGCAGATCTCCGAGGTCAGTCGCGCATGACTTCAAACCGAACGAATTCAGGACTGGTAAGAACTTCGATTCGACGATCTCAACCACGATTATCAGACAAACTTTGAATGGCGTAGACAGTTTCTTAAAGAACATCATTCTAAAAATATTAAAACAATTTACGATAATAATGCTGGATTTAAAATGAACTAAATCTACTTATTTAATTATATTAATACTTTCAATATTAAACACAACCTCATTAGCAAATGACGAGTCCAAACCTGTCCATTTTGTGCGTCTGCGGACTATATTTGAAATAATCACGCAAACAAGATAACAGCATGAATATAACAAAAAATTGGAGATTTGTGTTCTTTAATCAGAAAAAAGCATACCTGCATTTATTTTTTTCTCAAAAGATACAAAGGAAAAGGCAGGTAGAAAGATGTGGTAGGTTTAAGGTTACACGAGAGGTTGCGTGCCTATAAACATTTATCTCACAAAATCGTTCTGACGATTATATTAAATAATCTTTCGTAAAAAATCATTTTTTGTCAGAATAACATGAATGACCAATACTTGATGCATTTGTTTGTTGTATGTTGAAAGGACTTCCATGTCCAAGTACAAATAAATTATTCTTTTTTTATATATTAGTCTAATTAATATCTTGAAAATTTTGAAAAGTTCTAGAAGAACAAAAACATTTTTTAAATGTTTCGACATGGTCTTAGGAGGTACCTAACATTAAACAAAATCAAGAGCTGCTACTGAGGTAGCAAAAAATGTCGATTTGTTAATAATTTCTAGTTTATCATATTGTATGATCAATGTTCTCAATTTAAACATAGTTAGGTTTTTTAGATTTTCGAAAGAAATGTTTCTGGCTAACAGCTCAGATAGATACAGCGCTAACATTATTTAATAAATAAGTATTTCATCAAAGAATTATGATACCGTCTTATTACAATTGTAATTTCATAAAAAAACATCTCCAATGAAAATATCTGGAAGGAAAACATTTGAAACGTCTTTTTGAAAAGTAGTTTGACATGTTTAAATAAAACGTTGTTTAACGCCAATTTTAAACCAAAGCAGCAAAAAAGTTGTCAGATCGTATTCGCAGAGGACACGCGAGGTTTGTCACACGGCAGATCATCCCAACCCATGTACCCATTCATCATCCCGACCTATGTACCCATTCAGATAACTTTACACGCAGTTGTCCATCCACACCGTTCGCCATGGAGTTCGTTTTGCCAGCGTGCCAGCCATTGGAGCTCTGTATGATAGTGTATACATCTTTTTGTAATGAAGATTTTAAATTTGACAAAAAAATGATTTCTCAAATTTAAAAATGAAATAGCTATACAAATGCATTGTAATGAAATGGCTTACAATTTTTACTAAAATTAATTGAATTTAAGAAAATTTAAAAGGATTAATAAACAAGTGTGGTTAGAACTTGGATAGGAATTCCAGAGAAAAAATGAATCCTGATCCTATTAAAAAAGAATCCCACTCGTATAAAATGAAAATCCCATGACTACGCTACACATCGGATAGCCTGAAATCGTTGCAGAAAGCCATGGATATTTTTATTACGATTTTAAATTTTTAAAAACAGAAAATAAAAAATAACCTGGCGTTGTAAAGTTTTCTATAATTATGTAGTTCTTGACAATAACAGTCGAAGATTCGAGTATTAATAATATAAATACAATAATTTGAATGAATTCATTTTGAAGAATTTCATCACAAACTTGTTCTTAAAATTTAAAACTTATTGTAATTACTGAAGACAAAGTCGTAAGAAACAAAAATTCTTTAAAATATAGTCAGATAAATTAATTTAAAGCATGGAACGCATGACTGCAACCAGACCAACTACGGAACCTTTCATGGCTGGCTACTTGCCATGTTAAAACTCATTTTTCACTAACTGAATACTTGACGGTTCACAGTTATGACCACGTTTAATTTAAAAATAAAATTTTGCAGACAATTTAGTATTTGCATTGTGATTGGCTAAAACTGGAGCTTTGTTTTTCATTTATAAAATCATATTAAAATTAAGAAAAATTTCGAGATCTTCTTTTTTCTGAAAGTTTAATAGATTTTAGGTGAATTTCAAGTGAATTTAATTGAAAAAACAAACAAGAATCAAATTCTAGTGAGACAAACGACAGGAATTCGTCCACGTTTGACATGCAGCGAAGCATGCAGATGCTCGCTGAAATGAAGACTGATGCCGACCGTCGAGCAGAAGAACAATCCGCTAAAAGCGATAAACAATTCGCTAAAATGACGGCTAAGATCGATCAACGGATAGCCGAAACATGAGAAATGAGAGCCGAATTACGAGCGGCCAATGGAATAATACAATCAACCTTCGAAAAAATATCACATAACGATCAAAACAACTATACCAGAAACGGCTACAGAAGAGTCGGAAATTATTCTACCAGCGTATTCATTTGCGGATAGTGTCGAGAGCGACACACGTGGTGTCTGGGATACACGTGAACTATTCATATCTGCACTCGACTTAATCCATTCATCTTTTAATTCATCCAAACATTCATTTTTTATTTTTTTTCAACTCTTCAAACGTTAAATAACGATCGTCTGTCTGTTTCATAACATGTTCCACCAGGCATACGATTCATAATTGCATTCAGAAAATTTTTCCATTCAACGAACCAATCGACCCATGAAGAAATTGCTTTTTTTCCAAAATAAATTATCCATTTAAAAAGCACAACAAATAAACATTGTTGCTTGCACCTGTAAGATACTTTTTTGGTAAACTTCAAAATTTGATTTTTGTAAATTTAAATTGACAAAAGTGTTGTTAACAAATGTTGTATATTTTACATCGCCAGCTCAATAATAAAATGCGTTATTACAACGCTTAAACATGCCTCTCACGGATATTTGTTGGAAAAAGTCGATGAATTCTGTTAGATTTTCCGGAAAATTTATGAAGAAGTCGTTGAAGCAGCTTTAGAGGTTTTACATTAAATTGATGACACTTTATTTGAACACTGTTAAGACTTCCATACAGTTTTCAATTAATGACAAAATAACGTAAATGATTTCCTTATTCTAATACTTGTATTTGGCTTCTAATAGTTTTTCTGAATAAAGTCAAATTGAAAGTTGTACATTCAAATATTTCACCCATATTCATCTTGAACATTTGTTGTCTATCAAAGCACAATTTTACAGATTGTCACTACACAGACAAAATTTCAAGAATGAGCCAGCTGATAAAAAAAATATAAAACCAATGAAAATTAATGAAAAAAGTACCATAGTTTGAAGAATATAAATAGTAACAACTTCTTTGACGGATAAAACTTTTTGAATCAGCACAAACAGAAGGTTGAATGTTTTCTCTAAAACAGAATTGCACCTGCACCAACTTCAATTGACATTTTAAAAATCTCTACATTTCAATTCTGACGAGCGCCGTAAAATGTTTATTGATCGATTAAAAGCTATATAAATTTTTCCAGTTTAAAACATTTAAAAGCGTGTAAAAATTTTTTAAAATTATTTTTTATCTTCTTGTGAAATTATCTTTTACTACTTAGTTAAGAAAAAGAAAAATTTTTAATGAACTCTTTAATGACCCTGCAACCTTTTCAGTAGTATTGAAGGTTTTATAATTTAAACAGTAAAGTAATAAAATGTTCCTGCAATTTAAGAAGTATTCATAAAGTAGAGAAAAAAAGCTTTATAGAGAATTAGAGGATGAAAATTATAATTTTCATGTTCAGCTTAAACAGTTATTGAAATATGAATACAAAGAAGATGACAAAACGTCTCACTGTTATCAAGTAACAACATTGATGGTGTTAGGTTGACAAAATTTTTCATGAAATTAGACACTGGAATCTGTTAACAGTCAAACAATTAGGACCTGGAAAATTTAATAAAATAATCATAATAAATTAAACTCGGAAAATGTTATACTTTTAATCAATCATTGCTTCAAATATGCTTGTAAATATGCATTTGTATGTGTGTGTGTGTTTGTGTGTGCTAGTGTATGTGTATATAGCCACACGTATTATAAATTTTTATTATCCTCTCCACATAAATTTGCGTATAGCACGCAATAAGACGGAATGTTATTCAACAAAAAGATCGATCTTTTTCTTCTCGAAAAATGCACACGTCTAGGGTAAAAATAATAAAATTTTTAAAAGATCAACTATCAAAAAAATTATAGATATTCAGAAAAATTCAGCGTGTGGCAGAGATGTACAAATTTTATTTTATTGAAGGCCCGAATAGAGTCTAATTTTAAGATAATTTATAAAAGTTCTTTAGCAAAAAGATGCATCTTTAAATTATAACTAATGACTAAATTGTTCAAAATTATTCAAAATTTCATACACGCATGATGAACAGACGAATCTGTTTGTATATATATATATATATATATATATATATATTTAAACATACATATATACATACATATATATATATGCATTAGTCGAATCGTTTTATGTATTTCTTTTATATAATTCAAAACACAAATTCTCCAATTCTTATTATTTGACTCTATGATTTGTATTTCACTATATTTCTATTGTTAAATAAGTTTGTATTCTTTCTTCGTTAATGTTTGATTGTTGTAAAGAAAGAAATGAAGAGACATAATAGCGCTTTTAAAAATTCGCAAAGAAAAGTATTGTGACAACGTTTACTTGGCTCATTCCTTGTTCGGCTATTCAGCGCTGATGATGTTGTTCCTCTTCCTTTTTATCTCCGTTCACCGCGTTGGATGTTCAGTCATTGATCAGGACAATGTGGCACTCGGCAAAATGGTTCTTGAAAGTTCGTCTGCGAGACTCTTTCAAGGTTTCTTGGTCGTTGATGGTCTGCTGGAGTTTCCATTCTGTTATTCATCAGAAGTGTCGGACCATCAGTGGATTCAAGTTGATCTGATTTGGTCATATCTGGTTGAATCGGTGGAAATATACGGAAAATCTTCTACAAGTCAGAACTTATTTTTAATACTTATTTTTGTTCCTAACAGTTAAATAATTATAAATTGAAACTTTCCAACAGATGAGTTGATTGTCAGTCTGAGAGATTCGACCAACAGAAGGACCGCACCATGCAAAAACTTAACCAGCCAACTGGCAAATATCAACGTTACATTCCAGTGTTCAAACCCTGCAGAACATGCTAGCAGGTACATCAGAGTTGACCATTACAGCAGTCCCAGCGGTAACATGAGCATCTGTGAGGTGGTCGTCCGTGGTCAGCTTGATGGAAGTTTGTGTAATTTCTTTCATCGTTTATTATTCCATAATTTAAAACTTGTAAATAAATAATTTTCAATTATGAATTGCAAATTAAATATAAATTAAGAAATTTCATTCAATTTTTAAACTTGACCTAAACGTGAAAATTCTATGTCGACTAACTAAACACAGTCCGATTATCATTTGTTATCTTCCCTGCTTTGGGCTTTTTGACTTGTGGTTTTTATGAAATAAATTTAATTTTTGTCCATAAATGAAAAATTAGTAAAATTCAACACAGGAGAAAAGTAAATTTTACGCTAACACAAGTTTTTAATTCGTGCTATGTATAGAAATCAACGAAATGGTGAATTGGAGCAATGGTTTCCAAAGTTAATTTGGGAATAAAATCTGTTTAAACCGGGATTTTAAAAATTATCCACATTAATCAAATATCCGGATTAAAAAGCCTAGAGTTAAAATGATTTTGATTTTTTTAGGTCTTAGCAATATTAAACTCTTCATTGAAAACATTTCAAGGCAATAATCCGCGGACCAATCTACTTTTGAAAAGGCCCGCCCTCATGAACAGTTCCATCAACGCCACAAACGTCCTCACCAACAAATACATGTTGTTCGATGCCACTCTGGTGGTCGATGGCATAAGAGATGTCAACATAGACCACGGACACTGTGCCCACAGCGGCGAGGTGGGATTCGCACAGAACTGGATGCAGGTGGACATGGGTAGGGATTATGTCGTGGACTACATTGCTCTCGTCAGCAGATGGACCACCTCCAACAATGGTTATTGTTGGAAATGTTGAAGTCTATCACTCATTATTTTGTTACACAAATGTATATAGCACAAAATTAATACATTCGAACATTTTATAACACCAATAAAAACGCAAAAATGTGCCAAATTAGAAACTTTCTCAGAATTAAAATAACAACTTCAACGAAATTTTTCATCAAAACGACAAGGAATGTGAAATAGCTTGATGGAATGTGAGATAAATAAATTTTCTCGCGAATAAAATCATTTTTTATAATATAAATTTCATTTTGAACCAAATTCAGTGCCTCGGCGTGTATCCAACTTCATAATTGGGCTGACGTCACAGATCGCAACCGAGGTACCACCAACGAGAGGCGAGTACCCCCTGTGCAACAGGTACCCAGGGGCTGTCCCCAAAGCATCCAGAGTCACCCTCCAATGCAGTGCCAACCTGCCCGCCTACCGTTACATTATTGCACATCAAGCCGTTGGAGCCTATGACGGATATTTTTCTGTTTGTGAGTTGGAAGCTTATGAACCGATGCCCCAAATGATCAACCCCCATAAACGTTAGGGAGAAAAATTTTAAATGTCTGAATTTTCAAAATGAAAATGTCACTTTGCAAATCCACAAATGTAGTAAACGCAAATAAATTATTTAGACATAGGTCTTAATAAAAAAAAATGAAAAAACATCCAAAAGTTTAATCCTTCTCATTAAATTGCACATGATTTGGAGTTCTCGACGCGTCATTTAATGTAGACTGGCCTCGTTCTGCGTTTGAACCAGTAAATACATTTTAGGACACACCGCCTTTATTCATTACTCCAACAAGCCCCCAAAATAGATTACTATTACTAAACTTCCAGGTCATATAACACGTTAAATAAATAATCTTTACAAAAAAAGACAAAAAATCGTAACTATAAGTGTTTAGTTTATATTGTTTTGACTATGTTCAATCGATATTTAAATTAAAACTTTGCAGAATTAAAATGGAACTCAGAAGAAAACTTCCAACTAAGGAACTACTCATTTGTCGAGTTTCCATCGGGCAGACCATCATTCTGCATAGCCCGCTGCATGGCTTTGGGAGATTTCGAATGTGATTCGTTCAATTTCAACGACCAACTGATGATCTGCCAGCTGAACAAACACAGGAATGGATTTCAAAATGAAAGTTTAATTTTCAGTCCAGATTGGTCCTTTTGGAATGCCACCTATTACAACTTGGGCAGTTTGTGAACAGTCATCTTATGCCACAGAGCTAATGTCGCTTTAGTTTATTTGCTGGGTAAAACAGCAAGAATTATAAATATCCATATTTAACGGTAACAACATTAGCCAAGAAGACAAATATTTTTTTAACACTTCATATTTGTGATATTCTTTGTAATATTTAGAAATGTCCAGAATTAATATTATTTTTCAATTTTATAGCAATAATTATTTATATAGCCAAATTCAACTAATGGAAATATTATTTTAATGAAGACAGTGAGAACTTCTTAAAGACGCCATCTACTTAATAAATTGTTTCAATCATTTCTATCATTGTATATGTTTTTCAATAATTGAAGTGCAAAAATGTTTCAAAAACCAAATAGTGTAATTGGTTAAATTTATTGTCCAAACTTTTAATAAGCCAAAAACAGTACAAAACACCTTTGTTGAAGAACTTTCTTAGTTTCATATCATTGTTAATTAAGTTTGGTTATCGTGATAAAATACCTTGACAGAGTAATAAAATTTGCAGCTACATACGAAGAAAAAATAATGGACGACCAGATAACATCGTCGAATCATCCCACCATTGATGATAATATACGTCAATAAATTGTATCCCCACTCTACATAAACCTCAAATTGTAAACAAAGAGACGTTATATCTGTCGGACAATTACAAAATTTAACGTCATTTCATTCTTAATATCACTAACTGAAGTGATAGAAAGTTGAAAAGAAAAGTATTTTTGCCCACAAATCAAGTCAACATGTCAAATTCACAGAGCACTCACAAAGAACGATTGCATATCAGATCGTCCCATCCTATATAGCCGAATAGGTTATTCTGCACGCAGTATTCGGCTGGATCTGCGTTCGAACTCGGTTCGCCGGGTTTAATATAAATGAATCCCATACAGGATATCCTGTCATAACATTCTGCATACAGGAATCTAAACCAACATCAACAGAGTTTGACTCTTCACTACACCACACCCTTGAGTCTTCCATCACCTTATAGATCCGCGTTCAGTTTTACTACATGCTATCAACTTGCTACCAATTCACTTACATAGAGCAGCGTTTAAATTTTGCGGTAATTTAATGTAAATGATCTGTTGACAGTTTAATAATGAGCAAATATAATGAAAGGGTAATTTTTTAGACTTGTATTTATGTAATCACAAGCACAATAAGTTACCCAAAAAGTGATTTAAAAAGATAAAATCTCATTTAGATCATACTCCTTAAAACCCCCAAAAAAAGTAAAAAAAAATTGTTTTGCACAGACCTGGATAGATTGACCAGAAAAAGTTACGATAACCACTTGTGTAAAAGACGAGCCACATAGTTACGATAACCACTTGTGTAAAAGACGAGCCATTCTGTCCAGCTAAGTTTGAACAAAAGCGGAAAGATCATAAATAAAAAGATCATCGACTATAAGTGCACAGGAGATAATCACACAAAAAATTGAAATATCCTACCAGGAGTTATTTGAGTAACATATTTCAAGGTTTAAAGATATGGTGCTTTCTAGGTCATCTTCTAGTACCATCAGATGAGAATTTTAAATGTTGTTGCATATCGATTTTCCATTACACCAGTTTAGAAGATATTTTAATGCATTAATTTATAAATATTAAAAGTGAATAATTCAATTTATTAAAATTATTAAAAAATTAAAAAGTTCTGAAAATGAGTCAATTGACTGACTCGGCTATTTAAATAAACGCAGTTTCACAGAAAAACGATTTTAAAAATTTTTTGAGTTAATTTCAAAGTTAGGACTTTTGATGGTCTCTATTCCGTTAATTGAAATAAATGTACATTATATATACCTATAGCATATCAAAATAAATTTGTAATGTATAAAAAATTTAAGATTTGTTTCCCAAACTTTTTAAAATTAAATATTAAAATTGATTGGTCCCAGCAGTGACAAATGTTGGCAGACTGTTTTGTTTAATTTTTGATTTATAACTCCACAAACGATTTATTTCGTCGTAATGAATAATTGAGCAATCCGTTTATTCATTCTATTTATTTATTACAATTTTCTCTTCAATGTTTCTTTTTGAGGCAACAACAACAACACTAAACACACATTAGGCATGTTAATACACGTGGAACAACGCATCACACACAATGCATGTGTTAGTTCAGGATTTCTTTGCAATCGAATATGGTCAATGCAATATTAGAGCCAGGCAATTTCCGCTACACCGTCTCTGTTATCATTAAATGTTCCGTGTTGTTTTTTATCATAAACTACAATAAAAATAACTACTATAAAATATTAATAATAAGCATTCTAATTTGAGTCAGTTGATCTAGCTTATTAAGCATTGCAAAAATTCGGAAATGAGAAAAGTTTATAATTTTTCAACATGGTCTAATTGAAATTCAAAATGATTCTTTGAAGAAATGTTTTAAAACACAAACAAATTTATGCCTCTCCCAGTTTTTTAATTTGTAACGTTCTACAGAATGACTGTACCATCGAGACGGTGGCACACACACTGAGGACCACACGGACAACTCATATTGCACTTCAGTCCGTACATTCCTCTGTCGCAAACTGCAAATATCGAAAGATAAAATTGAAATTTGGTACAAAAATTATTTCTGTTTATCCGAATTATATTTGTGAACTTGTCATTTTTCTAATGTAAATCATCGTAATTTAACTAAATATTTGTAATGAATATTCAAAACAAATAAACACGCACCAGTATAGACACTGTTCAAATAGACCCCTCCACAAAATTCGTCTAATGCCCCCGTACATTTACTGTTACAACCAACACTTTGGCCATATCTCCCAAAGAAATGAGTGCAAAAACAGGTGTAAGAATACTGTTTAATAGGAAGACTAAATTCTTTTGAGCGTTTGTTTTGAAATTAAATCAATGGTATACAATTCAATGTTTTGTTAGAGCAGATTCTATTCAAATGTTTAACGTTACATGACAATCACGCTTTATAAAGCTTTAAAGTTTTAGAAGCAAATGTGCTGATTATGAAAAAGGGTGAACCAGGCAATATGTTTTGTTAATATGTCGTCTACAACAATTGTTAATCAGTAAATCACAACGAAACCTGCGTTCCAAAAACAGTGTAGTTGAGATCAATACAGGCTTTCCAGCATTTGGCAGTTGTTAGAGCGGACAAGTCGTCGAACGCTTTTATAGAAAAATCCCTGTTCGGATTAGGCTTGTCAGTGTAGCAGCCAAGATAGTTGGCTTTAACATCTTTTGGAGATTTTTAACAATTCATTATCAATTTGTTGGTATAATTATAACAAACTTGACAGTTTAATAAGTTGTTAAATATTAGGTGGGCTTAACGTCAAATGAATAAATGAACGTAACAATTTCCAGAAATAAATCATCATCAGTTACTCATTGTTAGCATATTTTCAGCATTCGATCTTTCATCCTTTATAAATTAAAAGAAGTTACCGTTTAAAGATAATCCAGTGGCCAATTTTTTGTTCTGCCGGTGATTAAAAACATTTCAATTAGTGTTTAAATTGCTTAATTAATTAATTGCATAATTAATTAATTATTGAATAGTTTTTTCAATTAATTTTTCAATTAATCGTTCATTTACTCTATTTATCAATGAAAAAGTTTCATCATTCTTTAACAATTACAAAAAAGAAAACGTCTCCAGAAATTGAATTACTCAGACGCTCTTTTGTGTCTCAAGATATGAACAGAAAATACATCAAAAAATTTTTAAATGAAGTTTTTATTGTCTCTGAAATTTATCTCTTCACAATTTTAAATGATAATTAAAGAAAGATATGCTGGAGCGTTTTATTTTAATTCATTTTCTATAAAGCTATTGAACGTCCAAATACTACATTGAATATATTAAGTTCCTTTCGTCCGTCGCCTCCTGACTAAACTTGCATTCTTGTATCTTTTGATGCAGTAGCTACGTTTGTTTGTTGCTGCTGCATTTGTTAAACGTATAACTTTTGTATGCTGTTTAATTTGTGGTAAATGTTTATGTTTGGTTTAACGTGGAGGTCCCTTAGTTTGAGTTTTTTTTAATATTTTGAAATGTTAAACTTAAAAAATTTTTGTTTTTCTATAGCCAATATTTAAATTAAATTAGATAGCTAGCTTATTGATAAATGAAAATATGTGGTTATACATGAAATCACATCTCATAAGAATTACCATTTTACATCTTTGACTTTGTGGGAATTGTAAGTTCAGAAGTGGCAGAATTTTCATAAAAACAAAAATTTCAATAAACAGTAGATGAAATAAGAAAACTCGTTCTTACTTCCAGATGACCTCATCAACCGTTTAACACATCACGCGTCCATCTAATTGCATCTCATCACCTAACAACTCGAAATAAAAAACTTTATGCATGACACATTCATTTGAAACTCGTTTGAAATAAGTATTGATCAGTTGTTTTTAGACTCAATAAATCCGCTAGTTAGATTAACAACAACAACAACAACAAAAACAACACAACAACAACCACAACAACAACAACAACCACAACAACAACAATTATTATAAAACATTTCATTGCACATACATACATAAAATTATCATAGTAAAGGTTTTTTGAAGTAAGAAAATGAAAGTTATTTCAAAAAATTTTTGAAAAAAAAACATAATACCTGATATAAGACGCAGGTATTTAGCGTGTTGTATCTCGTTGCGAGTTTTGTGCAATTGACGAAGAGCGAGCAACTCTTCGAACCCGCCTGGTAGTTGCATCCGACGCAGTTGATCGTATTTGAACATTTAGCTGCACATTTCAGGCAAGAGTTGTACCCGAACACGAGCTGGATATTAGCAACATCAGCCGCACATGCCCTCAGGCCGAAAGCATTCGTGTAGACTGAGAAGACTGAGAATAAAGTCGGTGAAACGCTGTTCAAGAAAATACTTGCTATAAAAATATTCACACAATTAAACATTTTCAGTGTTAAACTTTTCAATTCGTTTAGAATGTCTTACAATATTACCGTATGAAATATTTAATTTTTGTAAAAGTACCTTATTATTATTCAATTTATAGTGAGACGTGATAAAATTTCATGGCTTTGGCATATTTATGGCTTATTTTATATTTCATGGCTTAAAGTTTTGTGTTTCATGACTGCAAAATGTTAACGATGCTTTCACAAAAACGACGCAAATTTAATGAGAATCGATCGGATCTCATTGTTTTGCAACACGGTGAACAATGTACCAACTATCATATATCAAATTGCATTTAAAATTTGTCCCCGCATATCCTAATTCAATTTTAATAATTTAAAAATTAGTTTTAACCAACTGTTCATTTTTATTTAAACCGTTAAATTAGCATTCAAGATAACAAAATGTAAAATGTTACATTTATTAAGTTCTAATTTGGTATTTTTCCATTCTACTTCTTCTTTCTCGCGCCTTATCCTTCCAGGACATTGGCAGCCATTGACCTCTACAAAACCAGATCTTTGTTGAAATGTGGTGATATCGTTGAGGTTGCGCTGATGTATGAGAACACCAAACTAGGAAGAGCAGTGAGCGAGAGAAGAAAAGAATAGTATTCGTTTGGATAGGCTGGACACGTGTTTTGTCCCAACCGGGATTCATCAGCAACCAGAATAGTTATGACCGTTTCTTATATAGCCCGCACAAATCACTTCAGTAGCTCATGGTGTTTTTATTTTTTTTATTACTGAAGATTGTTAGTTTAAGTCGTTAGGATTTTCAAATCCGACAATACTCCCTCACCAGATTGTCGCGTGTTTGTTGGCGACGTGATGGATGAGGTTGAATTGCCGGGATCAATCCTGTCTTACAACTATTACATGCGCTGTCTTTATATGCTACGAAAGCGTTCGCATGTCACATACTATTATAAAAATAGCAACTTGTTGGCCATAAAACAACTCTACAAATTAATAGCATTAAAATTTATGTATAATATTTATAAACATTCAATACAAATTAAAATCATGAAATTTTTTAGTAGATATGACAGTGTCAAAAATTTAAGGAAAAATTATATCTTTTATAAACCATTTGCTAAGTTAAATATTTCTAAATCTTCTATTTTTTCTGAATAATCTGCTTTAAGATTATATGTTAATAAACAATATCAAACTTTTTATGAAGAGTATCAAGTGTATGTTATTATCAGCTGATTAAACGTTATTCAAGAAACATTTATTATGTTAATTTTAGCTACTTACATTTGACGAATATTGACACTTAATTTTATATTAATATTATTCAGACTAATGTTTTGGTCAACTAATGTTCTATATGTTATAATTTATATAAATTTACATTTAAAGTGTACAAAGAAGTTATTAAAGATAAAAACGGAAACATCCTAACAGAAAGTAAAAAGAGTAAAGATAGATGGACTGAATATAATACAGACTTGTTCACAGAAAAAAATAAATACAAAAAAAACGTTTGAAGATTTGAAAAGCAGAAAAATAATCAATAAAGAAGGAAATGAAATAACGAGAAAAAAAATCAGTAGAGCAATGAGTAAAATGAAGAACAACAAAAGTACAGGGAAGGATCGTATTCCGATAGAACTGATAAGAGCAGAAAGACAAGTCGTGTGTCAAGAAATTTGGGAAAGTGGAGAGTGGCCGGAAAAATGGTGCAAGTCAGTTCTGGTTGTGCTGCCAAAAAAGGGAGACTAAAAAGACTGTAATAATTACAGATCAATTGCACTAATTCCGCACATATGCAAGACCATCATAAAAGAACGACTGGAAAAGATCATAGAGCAACATCTACAAGAAGAACAAGCAGGTTTCAGAAAAACAAAAGCACGATCTAACAAATTTTGATGTTGAGACTGCTGATGGAGGATGCAAAAAGTAGCGGTCAGACAAACGTTTGATTTTGTCTGGCATGAAGGTTTGTGGGCAACATTAGAAAGTATGGGGACATCAGAAAAGCTGGTCAAAGTACTGAAAGGGCTTTATGAAGAATTAAAAATGTCGGTAATAATAGGTACAGAACTTAGGGATTGTATAAAGGCAGACATTGGAAGCAGACAGGGCAATCCAATATCACCAATACTATTCATAGCAATGAAAAAATGGAAAATTCGGAATTGAGTAGAATTAACTTAGGAAGCTGTATTGCAGTCATTGCAGAATCGTGCTGCAAAGGTTGTTGTCGGCGGTTTAAAATGTGATCATGTATCACCAATACTGAAACAACTGCACTGGCTAACCGTAAAAAAATAATCTTCAAAATATCAACTCTAGTCTGCAAGTCAAGAAATCGTCTTGCAAAATTTTATTTGTCAGAAATGTTTGCAAAAAGTTGGCATCTCCTTCTGAAACGCATCTGAGGTCTCATGATCTGAACCTGCTGCTAGTCCCAGTTTCGTGTCTTCATATGGGGTCTGTAACATTGCCGTCTTGGGACCGTCTGTTTGGAACAATTTGCTTGCCTTTCTAAGAGATCTAGAGTCGAACTTGCCCGATTTTAAAAGAAAACTGAAAACTTACTCATTTTCGTCGTAATTCATTGAACTTACTTGTTTTAGTTATAACGGAGTGATTTATTTTCTTTATTGTGCCATGTTAGATTAAGGAAATAATGAAGACTGTGTTTTTTTTCTTATAATTTTTTCGTTGAAATGCACTGATGACCCTTTGTTTTTGTTGATCATGCCATGATGTTTTTTTGATAGCGCTTTTAAGATCCTTTGAATTAGCGCTTTATTAAATTTTTCATTAATAATAATAATAATAATAGTAATAATAATAATACATACATACATACATACATACATACATACATACATATATGCATGCATATATACATACATACATACATACATACATACATACATACATACATACATACATACATACATACATACATACATACATACATACATACATACATACACACATACTCATCGCTGATTTGGTTTTAACATACATACATATATACATTCATACATACATACATACACACATACATACATAATATATACAATTACACACACATACATACACGCACACACAAAACATACAAATAAACATACATACATATATACAGATATTTGTATGTAAGTAGGTACGCTTCAACATCAGCAATATTTTACGCAGTCATAGAAACAAGTGCGACAATGAATCAAGCAATCAACCAGCTTAAAACCGTTGCTATTTGTATTGGTAACTATAATTTATCATAATTTTTAATATAATTAATAAATAATGTTAATATGAAACACACAGACAAACGACTGAATACATACAAACACATTCACACAAACATTCACACATATACGTAAATAACACAGAGAAGTAAGAAAAAGAAAGAAGGAGAGAGAGAGAGAAGAAGAGAGAAAGAAAAAGAAAAAAAGCGAGAGAAAAAGAAAGAGAGAAAAAAAGAGAGAAACACGCATATATCACAACATATATCAAAGGCAAATCTGGGTTTTCAAACTTTTTTCGCACACTAAAGCAAACAAAACACACGCACACACACCACACACACACAAACATACACACAAACAAAAAAGTTTTTGATCTACCTTGAAAGAATTGAAAAATTTAAGTAAAATCAGACACGATGAAGTCATGGTAACTGTGATAAGGCTCATAGCGAGCTCATGAAGCTAGCCACTTGAGCCCCAAATGCAAAGAGCGAATCGAACGTGCTTACGTAAGGATATTTTAACGCATCTAGGCATTTAAAGGACAAATTTGATGTAATGTGCTTACTTTTAAATTTAGATTTTCTAAATGTAGTTTTAGTTTAAATACTGCTACTAAATTACTCAATTACTACTGCTGTTACAGCTACCATAAGTTATTAGATTTATATTCATTATAGATTAAATAATAGTGTGAACGATTCTGTTTTGCTTTGTAAGTCTTTGTAAGTCGTTATAGTTTGTCGGCATCGTAAGATGAGTTCTGACGACGTAATAAATCCAGATGATGACAAGAAAAACAACAATAACAACAATAAGAATAAAAAGAATAATAATAATGAAGACGAAGAAAAAGACAAAAATAACGATAATAAAGGCCGTGTCACCTATGGTACTATTACCGTAACCAGAGGCGAGGCTTGTGACGTCAGCGAAAGTATCGGTGCTAGTAGTAGTAGTGGTTATGGTATCAGTAGCAGTGATAGTAGTAGTAGCAACATCAGCGTTGAACCGATTAGTAGCAGTGGCACCCCCTCCAATTTGGGACAGTCCGAGCACCGACTTCCACCAACTCCGAAGTGAGTTTTGATAATGATGATGTTGGTGATGATGGTAATGATGATAACTACGATAGTGATGATAATGATGCTGGTGATGAGAATATTGATGATGATGATGTCGATGATGATGATAATGATGATGTTGGTGATGATGATAATGATGATAACGACGATAATGTTGATGATAAATGTAACGATTATGACGATTGTGATGGGTAGCAAGTTTATGATGAAAAATTTATAAAAATGATGAATATGGCGATGATAGTGACAAATTTATTTATTAAAATAGGAATAGGTTTGTGCTAAGAATAATAATTAAGAGTAATAACAAACAGAAAGACATTTAAATAAAAGGAAATAATTTTTTATTAAAACTTCAAATTAATTATTACATTATTAAAATTACAAAAATTATTTATAAAGAAAAACTTTAAAAAGAAAAAAAATACAGGCAGCCAGTTCAAGGGCAAATCCAGTTACAGCGAGAAGAAAATTAAACTTCGACTCAGCAACCGGTCAATCTTCAACACCCACCCTACCTCCTCCTGTCGCCAGTGCTTCGGCACCAACAGAAACTTCAACAGCAGCAGGGTTGAGTTCAATTACTACCTCTGGACCTTCTTTTTCTTCGTCGTCAACCCCAATTGGGGAGTTGTTTGAGTCCGACCAGAAGTACAATTCCAAGAAGTACAATTTTGATTTCAAGGAAGGCAAACCACTTGCCGGCGAGAATTATAAATGGTCATCAAACAGAGGTGACGGCGATCGTGATGACGGCGACGACGATGATGATGGAGGAACTGAACATGAGCAGAAGAAAAAGGACGATGAATGAGATAATAATTTCGCCATGCTGTGCTTGTCTGAAATTGAACAAGTGGAATGGAGTTATTTATTTTATTTCTTTGCTTAAAATAAAACTATAAATTTTAAAAACTCTAAATGAGAATAAATATGTTATCGCAGAGTAAAAAAGAATAAAATTTAAATAATACGTACTTTCAAAGTATTATCTTGATGTGATGTCAACTTCACTCTAGCTAGTGTATTATATATATATATATATATATATAGTATATACTTATATATATATACTAATATATATATATATATATATATATATGTTGTCATGAAAATTATCTATGTTGTAATATGCATGTAAAATTTAACCTATATGAAATTAATATTTAGGTAATAAAAATTTTGAAATTATTAGGCAAACACACACGCACGCACACACACACACACAAACGTTTGACTTTTGCTCGTGCCCCTTTCTTTTCTCATATATCTCCATATCTTGTTCTCTTGCACTGGCTACCTATAAAATATAGAATAATTTTTAAAATTTGCACGTTCGTGTATAAGTCTCAATCTAAATTATTTCCTAAGTACTTATCAGATATATTAATTGAACCTAAACGCCCCGGTTTACGATCGTCTTCTTCTTCTCGCTTTTTCTTAACTCGTGTTAAACACTCTTTTGCCAAATCTGCTTTTGCTTTTTAACAAACACTTTACTACACATAATTTTATTGTCTTTTTTCGTACAACAAAAGTTTCAATTAGATTTATCGTAATCAATAAGCGAGTGAATTTTATAATAAAATCATATTTAACACACGTATTTAATCAATAATCCATTGAAAAAACTAGTTTTAGTGTTTATTAAATAATAGTAATAATAAATATTAATAAAATAATCAAATGATCATTCAAAATGAACCACTACCGAGCAATATAACTTCAAAGTAAGAAATTATGTACTGTTATATACGCAGATAACAAACTGTTCACAATGTCTCTAAAACATTAGAACAAATAAAGCACACAATTGCTGATTCTTATCATGATGGATGAATGTGCGGGGTAGGCAGATGTGAGGGCATCTGGAGAGCAAGATGTTCAATGAATTGTACTGTTACACATCTGAGCTTTTCTTACAGTATGAAACCCATGTTGATGTGGTGCAAGATGTTAATCCAGTACAGACTTATTAGTCATAAGGGCATTTTTCAGCAATGGAATTACTGAATAGACTGAACCTTTCCTAAGCTCACTAATGTACAAGAAGATGTAAAAATAAGATTTCAGCAGATCATTTTGAATGGTCAGCTCATAAACTCTGCACTTGTTCATAAATCATGAAATAGCTGTGATGTTAAGCATATCTCAGCAATAATAGCAATGGCAACTGAGGTGCAAAACGATTCTGTCTTTTCAAGTACTTTTCAAGTTGTTCAGCAGGATGGCTAGGGCACTTTATGGTCTGAAAGTGTTGGTAAAAATGTTTTAATTATGTTATGCTGAAAAAAAAATGGACTTTTAGGCATGATTGACAATGAAATTAGTTACAAAATCTAAACTTTCATATGTACATTTTGAAATGTAAAATTAGTTTTTTCTTTACATTTGTAAATGTAAAGAAAAAAAGGCATGAATGACAAATTTTAAAATGAAATAAAACAAGAACCTAACCTTTTACCAGAACTTCATGGCATTGGAAATCTGCTGTCTGGCTTCCGCTGTTATGCTGTTTTTTTAATCTCCAAATAATATTCACAAGAGAATATTCATGACTATGTCTTGGAAATAAAATAAACAATAAAAAACTTTAATAAAATTAAGAATCATTAATCTACTAACTCTTTAAATTAAATTCTGTAGATTCAAAATTTAATTTATCAGTTGCCGCTCTCTGTAAATGTAAAGTTTAGTCATGTTTGATTATTACATTGAACTATATATTCGCCAAGTTACTAAAAATTTAAATTGTCATGTGCCAGGATATAGTTCAAAAAGTATAGTTTATACTTTAGTTAATTATCGCGTAAACAAGCATAATTGAAAGTATTATTTGTCAGTGATACTCTAATTTTTGAAAAATTGTAATAACAAACGTTAAAATAATACTCACAAACCAACCATCTTCCTAATCCGAAGCTATTAATCAGCCGAAATCTTCTTTAATTGCAAGCAAACCAGCCAGAGTGCTAGACGAAATAAGGCCGATGGAGAATTAATCCATTGAATTTATTTTATTAAAGCATAGAAAAAATATATGAAAATTAATAAAAAATATATAAAAATTAGTATTTTATCTAAAGGCCAACTTTTCTATCAAAGTTGAAGTATAATGACAAAAATATACAAAAATACACACATATATGTACAATTTTTGTACATAATACTTTGTCAAAAAATCGTCATTTTCAAATTCGAATGAGTCTTTTTAACGGTTAAAAAGCGCTTGAGTAAATAAAAAAAGAATTCTTTTTTTTGCACGCTTGGAGTCGGCGCATGCTCGTAGGCCTATCTATAGCGTCTGAGCGTTGCACTATATAAGGAGCAGCTCAGGCGCGTCTTTTCAGTTCCGCTGGTTGTAATTTCGGGGGAGGTGCGCCGGTTCGTCTTTTCGCTTGCCACTTGTCGTCTGCCTTTGCCGCGGTTGCTTTTCTCGAAAAGAATCTGGTATTTGATGATTTTTTCATTTAAATATGCTATGAAATTTATTACAATTTGATCTTTGAGGATTTACTAAAGTTTGTGAATGAAAATTTGCCGGTTTTAATTGGCAGTTTTGGGGTTTTGAAGTGCGCCATGAGTGTTCGTCGCCATTTTGTCAAACTTATATTAAAATTTAACATCAAATCAAGTCGCAATGACTAAGTATTTAATTATTAAATACTTAGTCATTGCGACTTGATTTGATGTTTTTTTCCAATTATATATGATTTATAAATGGAAGATTAAGAATTTGAGACACTCAGCAGCAGATTCCTAAAAAGATGTTAATTATTTTGAGATGTGCAAAGCCCATTATGATTATAAAAAAAATGAATATGGATCCTTTTTCATATCTGCTTTCCTCTCTTTTTCTTCTAGTTTAATTTAATGACTTTAATGGAGAGTTAACATAAAAGACATTTGCTAACAATTACGTTTTATTATAAAACTTTTATTAAAAGTTTTATGATAAAACGTAATTGTTAACAATATATTTATCAACTGTGACTAATTGTAGAATTTAATTATTATTTAATTGTAGAATTTAATTATTATAACATTACTTTTGCCACTACTGTTTCTAGTCCTATTAATACTTCTGCTTCATTTAATCAGAGCTCAGTGCACCGTATCAGAAGGCCTAGGATGGGCTCTACCATTGAAGTCATCTACATTGGCCAAGATTGAAAAGATAAGTTTTAGTGTACTGAGTGTTGAATGTGGTATACTGTGTTTCTGATGTGTTAATTGTCTTGATTTATATGTGAATGTGTTTGCTGTTGAATTTATGAATGATTTTAGAAATACAAAATAAATTTTTTTCCTTGCTGTTTCAATTCTTGGCTTATTTTTTGTTGAAGTTTTGTTTTTACTAACACTTTTTAATATGATTATATAACAATCATACAAATCACACACATAGGTACATGACATGCATAACTCATCAACGTTGTTTCATTTTGTTTTGTCTTATCTTCTTTCCTTTTTCTAACTCTTAAAGATATTAAGTTATTAGGTGAGTTAATTTAATATAAGTAAGTTGAGCTACAATCAATTGCTTATAGGCAGGTTAGAGTCTGAGTGTAATCAATTGACATAAGTGCATAGCCCGCTGCATGGCTTTGGGAGATTTCGAATGTGATTCGTTCAATTTCAACGACCAACTGATGATCTGCCAGCTGAACAAACACAAGAATGGATTTCAAAATGAAAGTTTTATTTTCAGTCCAGATTGGTCCTTTTGGAACGCCACCTATTACAACTTGGGCAATTTGTGAAGTCATCTTATGCCACAGAGCTAATGTCGTTTTTAGTTTGTTAGATGTGTAACATAGCAAGAATTAACGATGTTCATTTTTATGAAACAACATTTAATAACTAAATTGATTAATTTATTAATAATGAATAAATTTTAAATATTATAAATAATTTCGACAATGTTTACAACGTCATTAAACATTTTGACCAGCAATATAAATATAAACACCAGATCGTAGTGATTAATTGTTACTAACATGTTATATCACATAAGAAATGAATAGAGAACTACTTTTATTTTTTATCTTCCAAGTGTAGACACTTTGTAAATTCTATTGAAAATAATAATTTTGTTGGTAAGGGTTAAGACTTTAAGACTCTTATTTTTTTCACCAAGAAGGATGGCAACTCTTATGCTATTGCTCATCTTGATTCATTGTAAGTTCGACTTTTCAAATTTTATCCAGCCAACAAACATTTAAACTAACAAGAGTTATAACAGAAATATATTTTGTGATACTAAATGTCCAATTAAAGTTTATGTTGTACAACTATCTGTATAACCAACATTCTGAAAAATCTTCAACTAAAATTATAAAAACTCCAAATACAAAACTCACAATTTTATAAAAAAAAACCAGTTCAGTCAATCTTGGGAGTCAATCTTTTAGAATCCTACATTGGTTGTTACCTGAATTTCGTAACTATTTCCAGTTTTGAGATGAAAACGTTGGAAGAGTGTAGACAAAAATGCACTTCTAAACCGGGATTTCTATACGCTGTCGGGGTTTGTTTTCCATCTAGATTGATTGACTAACTGACTGACTGACTGACTGACTGACTGACTGACTGACTGACTGACTGACTGACTGACTGACTGACTGACTGACTGACTGACTGACTGGCTGGCTGGCTGGCTAGATGGCTAGCTGGCTCTCAGACCGACCGACCGACTAACTGATTGACTGATGATGACCTTTCATTTAAAGGAGGGTAACATATGTCATTGTGGGGTCAAGGTTGACGAGGCGACTTCAACTTCTCAATGTCACTTCGAGTGTTTCAATGAAAACTGCAATGCCTACGTCAATAAAGCTTATGCCGTCTTTTCTCGTAAAAAATTTATTATAATTTGAATTTATTTTGTCTAATTGAATTTGTATTATTTGTTTGAGCGCCGACACTTCAATATTATATGATTGCATGATGTTTTGTTTGCACCTAAATGTAGTAAGTTGAGATATTTATAATAAATTCTATCCCATTATTTGTACAATCGTATTTGATTCACGGAAAAATGATAAAAAGTTTGTGAAAAACGGAAACATGGATGAGTCATGTCATCATTTCAGTTTAGTTTGTTGTAATGTCTATCAAACTTTGACGAACACAGGTTTATTAATGATAATAAGAGATGTGCTGAAAGAGTTTTTGTTCTCTCGTAAAGACTAAAAAAAAATATTAATAACATCAACATATAAAATATTAATTTTTATTATTAAAGCTAACTCGCGAATAATACGAATTACAACCGTGGTTCAATAAGGTCATTGTACATTTCCAGATAAAATTATAAAATTTTATTTCAGTATTACAAAACGTTGAATCACTGGTTGGCTGTTTTACTGAAGACACTCAAACTCAAAGTGATGCAAATCTGTCGAGTTTCTCATTTCAAAGCTGTCTAAACCACTGTCGAAACGAAAATCTGACATTCATGGTGATCAATAAGGTAGGTTCAATTCAAAGCATATTTGCATTTGCACAATAATTTTAATTACCATTTAGATAAAAATTGTGCTATCAATGAACATTGTAACATGTCTGCACACAGAGCAAGAACATATGTTCCTGTCTGACATCGGTGAACTTTCAAGAACAAGTTGACATAGATCATTGTACAGAGAGATGCGACGGTGCAAAACACTGTGGCGGGCCGGCTCATGTGGCCGTCTACAAGGGTCTCCACTTTTTTCAGACTTTGTATAAAATTTCATATAAAAGATATAAATTTGACATGTTATCAATTTTGTTTTTAGCTCTAATTATTTAAAAAAAGTAAATTTTATCACACGTTATTGGGCAGTTCAAAGTCACTACAACTACTTCACGAACTATGAAAAGTTGAATTTCTGCTTGAACAGCAACAACAACAACATCAGAGTGACGTGCAACGAGACCACAGGAGTCTGCAACAACCACAACAACCAAAGTTCTGCTGTCACTGTTCCAAGCAACAAGGAGGAGTCATCGTTCTGCAAGCCTGGTGTCTGCGAAAAAGGCTGGAAGGGAATTCTGTGCACTGAAAGAGGTTATAAGGAAATGGTCGGGTGTTTTTTTGTTATTTTATGCGCATATACTGATTATTTTAATCATTTTAAATAAAATGGAATGAAAATACTTCAAAAAGTTTGAGCTTTAAATACACTAAACAGATGTTTAATATTTGCCATTGACGTAAAACCACATTTCCCCGACAGATTGTAAGGCGAACAATGGCAACTGTCTGAACGGGAGTCAATGTTTCGAAAACGAATTGGACAAGGACATCGTCTTTTCAGAATGTATCTGCTCCAAAAAAAGATCCATCAACCAAGACTTCCGATGTCAAGGTTAGTTTCTGTGGAGTTTCCTGTTGAGTTAAACTTTGTTAAGCGTTCAGTTTCATGCATCAAGCTTCGCATGATATAGATTCACATATTTTTTCTTAAATTTTTTTTAAATGTTTGGATAACACTTACGCGGTCTCAGATAGCCAGACGAAAACGGATGCTGACACGCTAAGACTACCCGTAAGCATGGGTCTGACAATATCCGTCCTATTCACCATCCTCTTCATAAAAAACATCTGCGCTTTCGTAATTTCAGCCTTGTATTCTTTAGAAAACAGAAGTTAGAAAATTGATTTTTTTTTAACTTTTTTAGACGTAGATGTTAACATCTTTGTAGCATACATATCATACTACACCAAATTTTCATTCTCCCAATTAAATAGTTTTTTAACTACATAAAAATACATCACCACATTATTATTCGATAACCATATTTAATAATGGTTTAGGGGCATTTTTTTCAGATATTACAAGTTTTATTCAGCAGAAACAAAATTGTATTACATTTATTTTAATTTCACAAATTTGCAAAAAGTAAAACTTCCAAATCATTAAAATCCACCTAAAAACGAGAAATCAAAATGTTGAAAACAGCCCATAATAATTGAAATCTCTTTAAAATGTTCCTTTTCAAACTGTTGAGAACAGAACTGACAGCCGTAAATGATCCAAAACAGCAGCAGGACAGAATGCGGGCAAGGATGGAGACCCTGCAGTTGGCTACTCTGAAACGTAAACATCTGATGAAACCAGCCAACATACAGCCACTTACGCTCGCCGTTCCTGATATGAAAATTCCTACACCTCCAGCTAAAACTTCCATATGATTTATCTTTTTTATTTGATTTATTTAAATAAATTAAAGTTTAAATAATTTATTTGTTTTATATGGATTTCGTATTTGCGAAAGATTTCATTTATTAAGAATTCATTCATTCATTAAGAATTCATTTTAAATAAATTAAAGTTTAACTACTTATTTTTTCTATTTTTTTTGTGCTTACAAAAAAAAATTCAGCGTTTCAATTGTGAATTTTATGATCACAAAATTTTTTTCTAAACGTTTTTTTCATTCAAGTCTGCAGTACTTTTAAGAATTTTGAATTTAATTGTTTACTAATTATCAAATACCAATAGTTAGCACATGTACCGGTGTAGAGGAAAGATCTTTAAGATAAAAAATTACCTTGATTTAGGAAGAAAAAAATTATATTATTATATTTTATTCATACATACATTGTATGTCTGGCAGTTAGAGTTTTTAGCCAAATAATTTGAATGGTTTTCAAACGACTAAAAATGTGACTGCTGCTATCCTTGAATAATATAGTTACTCTCTCTCTCTTTTCTCTTTTTCTCTCTGTCTCTCTTTCTTCCTCTCCTTTTTTCTATTTTTCTCTTCTCCTTTTTTCCTATTTCTCCATATACAATGATATTATAGGAATGTTGATGACGATTATGGTGATGAAGATGACTATGGGATTGATTTCAGGATTACATATTTATGATGTAAAAATATATATAAAGGTAGAAAAAATTGAGAAAAATTGTAAGAGAGAGAGAGAGAAAGAGAAAGAGAGCAACTACATTCAAGGATAGCAATCAAATTTTTAATTATATTCAAAATAAAATTTTATTTTGAGTTTTAATAAATTAAACGTTCACCAAAAAACTTTAGTGAGAAAAATCGAAAAAACGAACTACAATATGTTTGTGTTTGTAGTTTGAACTACAAACATGTTAACGCCAAACATTCGGTAGAATTTATAGAATATATATATTCTATAAATCTTCTTTTTAACTATATATATATAGTTAAAAAGAAGGTAGTTCAAGACTTGCCAAATCAACTAAACGAACTACAAACATATTAACGCCAAACATTCGGTAGAATTTATAGAATATATATATACCACACACACATACCACACACACACACACATGCATACACACACAGCACACACATATACCACGCGCGCACATACATATATTTTTAGTAATCATTATTATATTGATATATAATAATTATATTGTTTAGTGTAATTCAAATTGCAAGAAACATTAGCAAACGTTCAACAACACTACACCTCACTCAGAAGTAGAGGACTCTATCGATTCTCCTTTCAATGCAATCATTAATGGAGCACTTAACGAAGCGTTTAACAATAGATAGAATTTGTTTTTTAAACATTAGTATTTTCAATTATTTCTGTCGTTGCCAATGTTTGAATGATGTTACTTTCGTGAGGATGTCTCTGTTGAGATGTAGAGTGGAGGTAGCGTTGAATTGTGAGTCTTAAGGAGGTTTTGAGAATTTTGTGACGATATTTTGTACTATTTCGAAGAATTCAATCAAATGTCATTTGACAAAAATTTTGCATGTTGGAACAATTTACACTCATCCAAGTTCAATAATTACAGTCAGAAAAGTTTCGAGTTTGTTATTTGAAAAAATTTTAATTAATATAAAATAATGAAAATATTTTTTCAATTAGTTTTAGGAGGTATCAACAAAACGCATCCAACATCCCATTTGAACCAATGCATGGCAAACATTGCATGTCATAGTTCATGACTCGCGAATAGTTAAATGCTGGGGAAAAAATTCCAACTTTTGTAAAAAAATTTATTTATTTGTGTATTAATACATTTATGTATTAACAAATTGAAATGAAACTAAATATATAGCACGCAATAACGAATATACGTATCATGCACGATATATCTATGCCATATGTAAACGCTGTCTGAGTATAGAGTAGCACCGAAATGAATGCAAGTGACATGAACAGAGGCACCAACCTGTTTGACGCTGCCATAAAAGTATGGGAATGTATCTTGTAAACGGTGGCATCGAAATAAAAAGATATTTTGTTGATTTATTTTTATAAAAGTATCATGATTAACTTGAAAAGAAATTTAAAATACGTTTTTTTATTGAAAATATCGTTGATCAACATAATCCTGATACAAATGAGCAACGGAATTCTGTATACAAGCCAAACAAAGTTCCTACGTACGTACAGTTTGCTGGCTGCTAAAAACCGCTCCACTCCTGTCTGCTTCGATGATCAAATGTCGATTGCAATTAAGTTTCACGCACGAGGTCTTGCTGGATGTCTATACAAATGCATGGTTAACTTTTAATTATTTCAAAAAAAAAATTACTGTAAAAGTCAATTTGTCAGTTGAACGTTTTCAAAATCACTTTTCATAAATTAAGAAATGAAATTTGATGAAATCAAAGGCGAAGGCAAAAAATGAGTTGAGAGGAATCAATTTCGTGGATTCATCTGGGTTATGTACATGCATACCCAAAGCTAACGTCCGTTATAACGTAACTGCTGTTCAATCGTTCGCTACTGCTGGCTGTAGAAGTTACGTCACCCACGGTTGGTGACAGGTGTGGCGATGCAACGAATTTTACGTTATCATTCAAATTTTTATTTAATATTTATCAATTGTTGCTCAAGTCATTAGTGTTCAAATATATTTGAGAATTTTTATAACATGAGACTTACGAAAAAATAAACTAATAACTTTTACCTTTTTTAAAGAAATGATTCTATTTTGCATAATTTGGAACAATAATTTTGATAATACGTTAATAAATATTTAAAGAGGATAACCAACCGCTACCTATTTTTAATTTTTTAATTTACGTACCGTTCAGATTGTCCGGACAACTTCGACTACGTCTTGGAGTACCACAAGTGCTACAAGATGAAGTACCAGCATCTGGACTGGTACGACGGGAGAGCGTCATGCAACAACATCTCATCCTCCCATCCAATCAGCATCGAGGATGATGTCGAGAACGTCATAGCAGTCCAATACGTTAACTCCACGACAATGGGTTTGTATCATTAACAGTCAGCTGTCTCCCAGCCACGTCTTTACTTTCAAATTTATTTTTCCACATATGAATAATATGGCATTGTTCAACCTACTCTTAAAAAGATTGCGTATTCTCCTTCTCAATAATTTGACAGTTGTAATCCGTCAAAATAATTTCTTTTTTTATATAATTTACAGCAGTTAATAAACTTCAAGATAATTTGGTATGCAAATCAAGTCACTGTATAGTGGTAGAAAGTCTCTTTTGAGGCATTAAGATTGTGGATTGGGTATACAAACAATTTTTTTTAATTATCACTATGTAAAAGCTTCTAGTGAACAGTGCTATCAAACCTAATTCTTCAGTTGAGAATTATTTCCAAACGTAGAATTATTTTTTGTAATTTCCTATCAATAATCATCTTTGAAAAGATTGATTGTGAAACTATCGACATTTTTATTAACAGTTCTATAACAAAACCAATTTTGAAAGATTATCAAAAGTGTCCTGGCTCGTACTGGTCAAATTGGTTCACATACTACACTAGTGGCTTTCAGACCTACGCAGGCGGTGTGAAGACACCTTTCTATTGGGTTCCTTATCCAGGTAAGTCTATGAAAAATCCATATTAAATTTTTGTTTTTTTTTCTTTGTTTAAAATTTGTTTATTTTTTATGAATATTATAAGTTTATCCACTCAAAACCAAAAAGATTTTTTAAAATTAGTATTTTAAAGATTTGTTAAAATTTTTTAACTTTGTTTTTGGTTATAAGTTATTAGTCCTCATCGTTCACACGTTAGTTAGAAGATTTTTTAAAGAAATAAAAAGAAAATCAGTTCCCGAACGTATAAAAAATTGAGTTTGAAAGTTTTTCAAGAAAAGTATCCAATATACAATAGGTATTTCTAAACTAGTGAGAGTGAATGGATGGCATGTCGGAGAACCGAGTGCGCCCAACAATGGTGTCAACAACTGTTTGGTGACCATCATCACGGGTTACATCGGTTGGGATGATCAAGAATGCAGCACACCTTATTGTGTTCTTTGCGAGTATGACCTGGTCACCTGATCAACTTCGGCATGAAACCTGCATTTTGCTATCTGACAGATCTAAATAACATTAGCTGCACATGCATACGTTCTTTATGAAGATTTTTTTTCCTAAATCTCAAACTAACATTAATAGTAGCATGTATGTAAAAAAAAGTGTTTTACTTGTACTACTGACGATACTGAAGAGTTGAAGTAATTTGAAATCGCTCGTGAGTAAATGTTAGAATAAAAACGAATTCAACGTTTTTGGGAGCAGGTTTTGTTCATTATGCATATGAAAAATTATATCGATCATCACGAGTTAGTTTGCTGGCAACGCCAAAGGTAGAAATAAAGCGTTGATAGATTCACAACGTCACGTCACATGCATTATTCTCTATATTGATTGTAAACGTTGATGTATCATTATTCTGACAATACTTTCCACAATGAGGCACACGATAAAAATAAGAAATGTTTGGTTGAAATAACAAAACTTTTATAAAACAAACCATCACGTTTCTTAGAACACGCTTTACAGAAAGAACATCATTCAGATAGTAAGATGTTGCAACTGGTTTCATGCTTTGTTTAAAAATATTCAGTTTAGTTTTGAGAAACACTAGTGAAAATTTTCAGTTTCTTTCCATCATTGCATAGTCGGATGATCGTCTCAGGAGTACGTAAGGCACAACTTACCCGCGTTGTGGAATTCTTTTTCGAAAATAATTTACACGTTAACGAAATGCGCTCAAAATTTGAAGCGAATTTTAATTATATGTTTTACACTAGAGAGTAACTTTTTTAATTGCTAGAAATCTTGAAAACCGCGCAAGAGATATGACATTCCTGACCGACCGAGCTTAATCGCCGACCATTAATTTTTCTAATCGATCAAAAACTATTTTCACTCCACATTTCATCAGCTTTAGCTTTTTCGGACTTTTATCTACTTTAGCTTTAGTTCATCCGAAAACAGCCTGTTACACGGATAAAGAAACGTTCTATATTTATATACAACCGGTGTCAGAGTCGGATGAAAAATATTTGACTTCGACTCCGGTCCCTCAAAAAAATCCGACTCTCGACTTCAGGTTCCGACTCCCAGAAATAATTTTTCAAATTTAACATCATAATTTCACCTTATTATCACTAGTAAATAAAAAATACTTTAAAAGACACTCTAATATAATCTAAAAAAATTAATAAAACTTTCCTTCAAAAATATCCGACTCTGGGTCCTCAAAAAAATCCAACTCCGGGCCAAAATCTCAGACTCCAGCACCCTGCCTACAACGCCAACAAAAGCGAGACGAAAAAGCACAGAAAAAAAAACAAGAAAGAATACGTTTTTTGTGGGATATATTTATTTTTACACTGAATGAAAAATCTTCAAATATTGTACAGTCAGTCAATCAGTTTGTTCAAATGTTTTGTACAACAAATTCACGACGCAAACATATATATATATATATATATATATATATATATATATATATATATATATATATATATATATCAATCTATTATTACTTAAAGTTTTACCAATAAGATAAAAATAAAATATAGAAAAATTCAATCAGAAGAAAACGTATTCACCATTAAATAATAATAAATGTAATCACTGCGTTGGTGAGTGGTAACTCCAGACGGAGAGGAATATCATGCAATCGGCCATCCATATTATTGTAATTAACCAATGAAAAATATTATTATTATTAGCATAATTAACCAAACACATAATGAAATAAATGTTGACTTATTGTATAATGATTATTGTATATAAGATTAATTTGCTGTTCAACCACACCACACATCACCAATTTATTCCATAAGATATTGATTAAATTAAAGAACAAACGTTCAGAGTAATTTGTCACCGAAGATAAAAAGCTCCGAAAAAATACCACACACACACACGCACACACACACACGTGCTAGTATATACCCGCTACTCACTAATAAACTGAGTCCTTGTTCTTAGACAAAAACTAAATGATATGTCCATTTTCTTGTAAGTAGGAAACCAAAAAATCTTAGACTTCAATTACATGTCAAACCGAAACTTCTATTTAGAGATCTAGACGTATACCTTGACCTATGAATATAGGTCAACAGTTTTAATAGACGGACCGAAAATCAGATAAAATCTAAAAACAGCCATAACTAATATAACCACAGGCTTCTGTATGAGATGAAATATTAAACAACAGTATATCAAGAAGCCAAATAACACCCCATTCTGTTACTCAACTAAATGTTCCTTCAAAGACATTCATATTAAATTCCCATACCGCATGCTAGTGGTATGAGACTCGAGATATACATAAATTTATTTAAAGTTATAAATTTGTATGTTTCACACGAAAGAAATATTGGTATTTGTATGAATGTTTAAATGTACATTACACAGATACACACATTCACTCTTTCTCTCTCACATACACACACACACACAAACTTCTAATGAACCAGTTATTAATGTAGGGACAAGTTTATCAAAACAAGGAAGCACACAACACACACGTCAACTATATTAAATAACGTTCAATCTAATTTAATAATGATGAGAATAATAATAAAACATCCTTTTAAATAAATTAAATTAATGTAATTTATTTAAGGATGTCCGTAAAAACAAGTTTAATTTAATGCTAAGTTGAATAATAATAGGATTTGTCCAATATTGTTCAATTGATGTTTTCAATTATTAATTATTAATCTCTCTCTCTCTCTCTCTCTCTCTCTTTCCCTCTCTTCCTCTCAATCATTCAAAATTCCTTTATTATCGTTCTTTCCGTCACCGATCACCATCATCAACATTATAATATAACTTCATCATCAGCACTGTCATCTTCATCGTCATCAACATCATCTACAATTTTATAGTCAGTCATCATCATCATCTTGGCCATACCATCCAGACATCATAAATGGTCATCATCAGCTTCAGCTTCACTATCATTGGCATTCTCATTTTCCTTATCACCACCACCACAGCCATCGTTATCACTTTCAGTATAGTAGTCATCATATTATCATCATCACCATATCATCATCACCATCACGATGCAACAACGCCAACAGAACTACTGCAAAACCAAGTTTCTCAGAGTTCTAGTAAAACAAAAAAGTTTGTATATTTCACCAGAAAATAATATTAATTATTCAAAATAATGACAACAACAACAATAATAATAACAATACATAAAAAAACAAGAATAACAAAAAAATCCATAATAATAAAAATAATAATACATAAAAAAAACAATAACAAAAAAATCCATAATAATAATAATAATAATAATAATAATAATATTGACAACTGATAACAACTTGAATATAGATAAGTAACAATGCTAATAATAAAGCTTTTGGAAATGAATAAACAACAAAGAAATTATTTCAGACCATTTGTAAATGTAAATGTAAAGAAAATTTAAAAAAAAAAAATAATATAAGTGAACCACCCAAAACAAAATCTTTCTTCTCCTTCTCGCGGTCATCACCACCCTTGATGTATCAGCGACAATGAAACTACACAATCATTCACATCATTATAATCACAATTATCACCAAACGTTCATCATTTTTATTATGTTCAATCAGCAACCTTATTAAAACAACACCAACATTTCATCACCATACAATCATCATCTTTTATCACTCCGCATCATTCCACAATGTCATTTACTCTTCCAACCAATCATCATTCTCGTGCAACAACATTACACAACTAGCACCACAACATAGCATATCACACATCCCACCGTATCACATTATCTATAACCTTCTACACCTCACAAACATCCTATCCATATTTTCATCATATCACATCCCCATCAGATCACACCATCGCCATCCCCAACCCCCTACGAAGTCCCCTCTAATCGTCGTCGTCGTCATTCCAGCTGGCTTGCACCGTAGCAGAAACCTTCTTCTCGTACTCCCTCCTGTTCTCTCTGTACAACTGGGCTGCCTCGTTGTTCGCCGGGCTGTTTGGATTCGGATCGTGCAGCAGAGACTGAGTAAGGATTGATTAATTAACTCATTAACTAATTCATTAATCTATTCATTCATTCATTCATTCATTTATTTAAAACAAACAAATGAAGAAACAAACAAACAGACACGTACGAACAAACGGTAAACACAGAAGATATTCAAGCGCCAAAGACATGGCAGAAAACAGACCTGTATAGATGTGAGAATGGCCGAAACATCGTATGTCGGACTCCATCTGTTTTGCAGTATGTCTAGACATATGCTGCCATCAGCATAGACTGTTTCCAACCGATTTATGAGAGTTAATTAATTATCTACTTGAATTATTCAATCAATGATGATTTCTACATTGAAAATAATGAAACAAAGATATATATATATATATATATATATATATATATATATATATATATATATATATATTGTGTCAATGTGAATTCTGAGTTATAACTGGTGCTATATAAATGTAAATAATATATATATATATATAAAATAAAAAAAATTTGTTAAAAAAAAAGACCATTAGGATGGAACATTTTGGAAACGAATCGAACAGTGGGTGGTCGGTTAGGGTACTCTTCAGTGAATTCCATGGTCAGTTTGAAGGTACCATCTTCAAACGGGGTATCGTGTGGGCTATCATGGGTTCAGTAGAATTTTTTACAATTTTTAACAATTCTTTTTATAGTATTTTTCAGAAATATCAACACAACACACAAAATTGCTCACATGTTTCACACAAAATACTAGTGTATTTATATGGATGTTTGTGTACAATACACACACAAACAAACACACAAACAAATACACACACACACAAACTTCAATGTACCATACACACTGCATGACTGCATGTGATAGGCAGATGTCTCTTTCCATTTAAATTTGCAATACCATTGGGTACAAAAACTTGTAAATGGAAAGAAAAAATTTACAGACCCAAAAATGACAGCATTCCATAACATGATATTCTTCTCAGTCGGAGCTCCACTGACACCAGCTGGTGGGTCTTCTTGCAATCTAGCATTTTATTACAACAAAATTTATTTTTGAAAAATTATTTTTTGGAATTTAACAAAGTTAAATGTAATACATATCCTATCCTATCAAATGCTCGGCTCAATCTAACAAACTATCATTATCTCTAAAAGGTTTCTAATTTTAATGATTACTGAATGCCATAAATAAATTCAGATCCATATCATTCTATAGACAACATTAGACATAAAGTACTAACTAATTATTACTATTAAACTCATGTTTTCTCTATTGAGAATGGCAATGATTTATAAAATAACCTATAAAAAATTATTTAAATTTAAATAAGTCTTTGATCATTAAGCTTAATAACTCTATGTGTAATGAGCATGCAAAATCAATGTGGAATAGACACTTTTCTATTGACTGGTTATTTAGTGTTTATTAGAGCATTCTAATAGATGGCTGATTTGTGAAATTTTTTGGTAACTTCCCACTTAACTATACTACTAAATACTAAAATAAACTAAATTTTCAAACCTTTATCATTTTTAATTAAATTTACAATTTACATAATTTTAAAAATTTAAAGTTTAATTTTAAAATGAATAAAAATAAACAATGTCTGTTTTTGAGAAGGTAAACTACAAAATAAAAAACTGCCGTAAGTAAATATATATACTATACTTATATTAGTAGATATAGTTATACACTCAGCCATAATCAAATCAAGTATAGTATAAAGACCACAGTAAGGTACAAGATGGAGAGAAGACTCTTTTGAAATTTAAAATATGAACTTTCAAACGAATGTAAACAAAGCAGACACAACGAAGGCCAATTTAAAAATGTCAAACAAATTACAATAAATAGTAAGTAAGTAAAAGTAATTGGCACGTGGGGGAACCTTTTGAAATCTCTCATAAGCCTCCGTCTGGCCGCTGTTGACATTTTCACGCGAAATTGTTTCTACTTCTACGGCGAAGTTAGTTAGTGAGAAAAAAGTTTCTTTTAATTAGAGCCGTGAAGATTAATTAATCTATCGGAGTGAACTTTCTTAAAAGAAATGGCGATGTTTCGACAGGCGATACAAACTTTCTTTTTCAGAAATTACAACGATAATTTGTAAAAAAATGTGAAATTTATAATTTTATTAATCTTGTTTCGTTCTTAATTATGATGAGGCGCTTAACTTTTTAAAAGTTTTCCCAAAATTTTCTTCTGCATGAGCTTAGTATATAATTGTATGGTGGTATAGGTACTAATTCTACAAATATGGATCTCAAGTGCTCTTAATGCATGGATATGACCATTTAATAATTTTAAATAATAAACCAATTTTAAATATTTTAGTATTAAAATAATAAAAAAACGGTATAAAATTCCATGGGTAAAACCCATGTAAAACCGTTGAGATACAAGTTATTTAACATATCTCGATGTATAAAACTTAAAATAAAACATTAATGATTTTATTAAACTAATAAAATCACTCTTGATCATTTAATTTCACCATCTAGTTTGACAACTTTAAAAATGTATGATCTAAAGATCTAACTTCCATCTTCAGAGAAAATGTTGTTCAATGCTTATTTCACATTTATTTTTTGCAAGATTTTCATATATTTTATTCAAATTTGGCAAGACATTGACATTGATGGGCTGCAACAATATGAAACCAAAATTCTTAATTTACGCGGAATTTTGTCAAACTTTAACCCTAACAAAAATGACTTTAGTGACGAGCTTCAACCCTGAAGCTATCCCTTGGCTACGCCTCTGAATGTTATAGATGATTAAATTGAACTAATCTAACTTAAAATGTTTCTTCTGAAGAAACCATTATTTAACCATTATACATATTTTTGTTATGTGAATATTTGACAATAAAAAAAGACCAGAGCATTGCTTCTTACGAAACATACCTACCTCATGCAAGTTGTTTGTTTTTATGAACATTCTTTGAACATTCCATTGAATCATTAGTATTAATATAATAACAGTCTGATGTTAAAAATATTAAATCGTCTCGTAACTCACACAACGACATTGGAATCATCAGCTAAGTAGTCATAACACGAAAGCGACATCATGCTTAAACTTGCCGTCCCTGATATACAGAAATAACTCTATTATTGTGTAGACAAAAACGTTGGTAGCAAAAATTTTGGTAAACAATTAGAAAAAACTTTCACAAAAACATCACCCCATGTTGTAGAGAATAGAGCATTTACTCGGCAAAAAACGTAGTTTCGTACTCGTATTCATTGCTACTGTACAATGGAGGAGAATCAATAGTAATTATGCATTGTGAAATAACTCAATTGTAGTCTTGCTTTTGCCGTAATGTTTTAACATAAATTTGTTTTCATATCTTCTGACTATGATGTACATATAGACATGTAAATAAAAGAAGATGACGAAACCAGAAAGTTGTCAAAATTTCGAAATGGATAAACTTTCATTAATGTTTATTTTCTTAAATATCTGGCTCAGTTCAACAGCTACCACAAAGTTCATAGTCGTGGAAAGTGTTTCAAAGAATGCAACGTACTCGATAAATAATCCGGATTATGAGATGCCAGGTTTCAAATCTCATCTGGAATGTGTGACAGCCTGCTTCTCAATACAATTTTGCGTCGGTTGCAACTACCTCCTTGATGAAGGGGTGTGCCAGGTTTATATAAACAGATCAGTCGTCTTGGTGGCTCCAATTAATAACGTAAAAAAAGTCTTCTATAAGGTTTGTTTGTTAAATATTCAACTCGAATAATATGTTCCTTGTATAATAAATGTTACAAATTAGTGATATTTAGTTTGCTATCTTTGAAATTTATCAGATACTAAAAATAAATATTAGAAAATAAAATGTCTGATAGATTTTTTCAGTTGATTCTCGTTAAATAAATTTGTTGAACATATTTTATTTTCTCTCTCTCTCTCTCTCTCTCTCTCTCTCTATATATATATATATATATATATATATATATATACATGCTTTATCTCTATTACTATATCTTTATGATTATATCTATTTTATTATTCTATATCTATAGTATATATATATATATGTTCATTACAGAATACAATGTTTAATGGAACACAGTATTTTGGTTACTATCTACCATAATATTATTTACTATTTAACATAATTTTTAAAATTTTGAGAAGAAATTGCCTTGCTTATTTACTAAAATCACAAAATAAAATTTGAAATGGGCCAATCTTTATTAATTAACAAGATGGAGGAGCTTTATTTATAGCTTTAGCTTTATTAGTTAGCCAAATGTATTGCGAGAATGCAACGTTACAAAGCTAACAAGTTTCTGTACAAACAAAGTAACAAAGTTTCTGATCGGAGCAGAGTAAACATTTTCAGAATTACTTAAATGATTTTTATTCTTAATCTAATAAAATGTATAAATGTCAAATATTCTAAAAGTGAATTAATAAAAAATTAATTTTATTTGAAGAGGTGTCTCACTATTACATTGGATGTTTCGTCGATATGGAGGATAGAGATCTTGAAATTAAAGCTTCAACAGGTATCAGTATCAGTATGACAATTGAAGTCTGCAGAAACTTTTGTTCGATTGACAAAAACTTTTTTGCACTACAAGTTGAGTTGATTTAAATACGTTATTGAAAATTTCATCTATAATTTAAATTATATTGAATAAACCAATCAAAATAATCTTTGAAAACATATCCTGTTATCTCTCGTTTTTTGAAATTTTTCAATCCAAACTTTTACCGTCATGAAAAAATTTCTAGTATGAGAATGGCCTAGCGAAAAATTTGTTGTGGGGAATAAATTTGATAAAAGTTATTCATTGTGGAGGATTTAGAGTTAGGGTTAGGCCCAAATCCCCCTGCTATATGACATACTCTAGAAAAAAAATTGTGTGGGTTCGCGAATATATCAATACTTAAAACACAATATTTAGCCAACGAACAATATTAACACTTAGATTTAACGAAACTTTAGTTTTCTAGAGAGTGTTACTGTTCCAACACATACGGAAAATATCAACTCGGTGAACCATCCACTTGTTGCTATCCATGTGACGGCAATCAACGAGAAATTTGTGGGGGAACGTGGCGAAACAGTGTATACGGAAGTTCGTTTTTGTTTTTTATTGTTTGTTTTAAATTTCAGTGGTAAAAAAAGTTAAAAGAAATGGAAAAAACAAAATTGTAAACAATATTTTGCAATAAAACAGTGAACAATATTAATGGCATAAATGCTTCATTGATTTTATTAAATGTTACTACCCGTTGTTTAGAAATGGTGAATTATTTTATAAGAGCTTGTATGAATAAACATATCAATTAAAAAATAATTAAAAATAATTTTTCGTGACAGTTAACCGAACGGTTCTCCTTGGTTGAATGAAAAGAAAGACGTTGCTTCTTATTATAGAATGCTTAAATTTAGATTTTAGAAAATTTACGAACATATATACATAGAATCGAATAGAGTAGAATAGGCTTAGAACATTTACTTTCTTCTAAACTTATTGTTTTAGATTTTAATAACTTCGAAACAATTGTAAACTTTAAATTTTGAAAACTGTCTAGTATTAGATTGTAATGCACTGTAACGTGAGATGTAAATGTTAGGTTGTAATTATAATTGTAATTGAAATTGTAATACTACTTGTTGTGAAGTAAAATAAACAAAACAAACACAATTCAGGCGTAAAAAATAACTTTATTTTAACGTGAATCTCGAACCGTCTCATTTACAAGCACTCAGAAAAAAGAAAGATCGAGAGAAAAGCAAAGAAATAAAAATTAATATAGATTAGGTAACATTAAAAATTGCAATAATCTTTAATAATAATTAATATATAAGATAGTTAACAGATGAATGTTTGATCCGTACAATACTCCACCACAAAAGAATCGCAAAAAGAAAAAAGCGAAGATATACCTCAATATACCTCGATATACCTCAATAAACCTCAATAAACCTCAATATACCTCAATAAACCTCAATATACCTCAATAAACCTCAATATACCTCAATAAACCTCAATATACCTCAATAAACCTCAATATACCTCTATATACATCAATATACCTCTATATACATCAATATACCTCTATATACATCAATGTACCTCTATATACCTAAAAATATACCACTATACCATATGAGATCAGGCATTTCTGTCTCAAGCGAGCATGCGAGGCAAAAGTGCCTGATCTGGTTTCAATGCTTTTTCAGCTCCTATTTATACTCGTTTCAGCCATACATCCTCATCATTTCAACCATTCACATCAGTAGAAAGTTTATTTCATGTATGTAATACACTACTATACAGTTTTGACGACAATGCTAGCCAGACTTAATTAACGTCGGTAAGTAACGCCTTCGAAGCTTTTTGATTGGCTGGTTGGTAATTCTATATTTAGTTTTTTATGAAAACATATAATTTATAATCTAATTTTTTTATGTTTATTTATTAAATTTATCATTGAAATAACAGTAATTGTTGCTACTTTAAAGTATATGCTTTATGTATATTTTTTTGTTATATGCGTTTATTATTGCTACCTGTATGAGCAGTTCAATTTCCGCACAGAGGTAGAGAGAGAGAGAGAGAGTTCAAAATAACTTGAGGCCACACCTTTCTTACTTTTAGCTCTATCTGAATACATATCGATACCTTTTTGTAAAATCATGATTAGTAACGCAATGTTTTTATAGAATCATGATGATCATCGTGCGAGAGAGATAGAAAGAGAGAGAGAGAGAGAGAGAGAGAGAGAGAGAGAGAAAGAGAGAGAGAGAGATAGAAAGAGAGAGAGAGAGAGATAGAAAGAGAGAGAGAGAGAGATAGAAAGAGAGAGAGAGATAGAAAAAGAGAGAGAGATAGAAAGAGAGAGAGAGAGATAGAAAGAGAGAGAGAGATAGAAAGAGAGAGAGAGAGAGAGATAGAAAGATAGAGAGAGAGAGAGAGAAAAAGATAGAGAGAGAGAGATAGAAAGAGAGAGAGATAGAAAGAGAGAGAGATAGAAAGAGAGCTCAAAATAATTTGAGAACACACCTTAATAAAATCGAGAGCTGAATACATATCGATATCTTTTTGTGGAATCATGTAACGCAGTTTTATCGCTATAGCAAATAATTAAATTTTTTTAGTGTGAATCAATTAATTCGGTCAAAAGTGTGTTACAAAGTTCGATATCTCAATGAAATTAATTTAAGAAGTTTTTTTAAAGTCAGTCGGTCGGTTCTTTTTTCTTGATGTCTTGTTGGTTCGTGATCCTCATGTATGTGCTTGGCTCGCACAGTTTGCAGTTACCAGATTCGAATACACATGCCTCGTGTGCTGCGTTTCTTAGTAGCACGTATTAACGTACGCGATGTGTATCTTTATTTCGAAAATAAAAATTATAAAATAAAGAAAGGTGTTAGGCAAGGCTTCGTATTCTCTCCAGATCTGTACAATTTCTATAGTGAGATCATGAGAAAGATAGAAAATCTACCGGGAATATCCATTGGAGGCGGGAATATCATACATAAACTATAATAATAATAATTATTATTATTATAATTATAATGATAATTAAAATAATAAGCTATATTTTTATGTCTGTATGGGTATTGCTATGCAATTAACGAATTTATATCGTTCTCTAGTCTAGGTTCCCACTAAGACATGTTACGATCAAACTGATTAATTTATCTATCTAATTTATTTTAATTACGACAAATTAAATATTAATAACCCAGCTTAAACACTAATTAAATTATTCACGTAATAAAAAAAACCTATTTTTTTTAGGAATTTTACTGGCAAAGAACAATGAATTTTATTGGAGGACCGCCGCCGATTTTGGCTATGTAAAAAAGAACAAAAATCAACAGGTCTTCGTTTGTGGGAGCAAAAATAAGGTTCATAGAAAGTTTATTATTCACATTTCATCAGTAAATTACCGCTTAATTATTTAATTATTAACTATTTTCTCAAAAATCTTCTAAAAATCTTTTTAATAATTCATGTTTTATAGGTGAGGTTTTTCAGAATTGTGGGTGTTATTAAATAAATTTTTGAAATCTACTCAAATAGATCAGAAAAAAAAATGTTCAATATGACTTTGTAAAAAGTTTAAAATTAAATTTTTATCTGAATTTCGGGAGTATTTTTATCGTGTTTTAAAGTCTTGTGTACAGTTGTCAATTGACAATTTTTTATTTATTCACTAGTGTACAAACTTATTTCTGTTTAATTAAATGTTAACATTAAGATTTTGGCTAGAATTATTTAGTTAATATAAATAATATTATTAAATTACATTACAACGTTTATTTGTATTTTTGTAAAATTGTATAAAAATATAAACGTTTAAACGACACCTTTAATTGTATCCTGCAACTTAATAGCCTTTATAAAAGAATGATTGCATGCGCGTGCTGTACATGCTTCGGCTGTACATATACTAAAATTGGAACGATACAGAGAAGATTAGCATGGCCCCTGCGCAAGGATGACACGCAAATTCGTGAAGCGTTCCATATTTTTTGCGTTATTTACCTACTTATTCGACAAAATCTCATACCAAATTCATTCAGGTTTTCCTTTTTTCAGCCAGTTACTGCATTTACGCTTTTTACGTTAAGATGTCTGAGTAAATTATATATAAGTTTGATATAATTTTATTAAAATGTTACGGAAAATCTCCTTTCTCCTTCGTAAGTCGATGGATTTTGTAAATGTTAAAATGGTCTTTGGCTGAGTATTGATTCACGTCATTCTTTAATATCTTTCAAATTTAAAAGCTGGGGGGCAACACTTAAAAAAAATCATAAAGTTAGTCCCACATCGCGATATTTTCTAACTGATGTACGTAAATAAAACCAATTCATTAAGAACTATTCAAAGAAGATTTATTTTCTCAGTGTAAATGACGAAGTTTTGTTTTTCACGACGCAGTAAGTGGATGTATACAAATTACAAACAATACAAATGTCTTGGTGTTTGTAAATGAAATAAAACAAGCAATAGTGACAAAAAGCATGATGAATGACAATACTGAAGAGTAAATACATGAACGCATAAGATAAGGGCTCTTGCCGTTTTAAATAATAGTAACATTGAGGTAACAAAGCGTTTTGTAACAGTTGATTTGCTATAAACTAAAATAACCATACATGGAAATAATAAGATAAATAACGAACACAGTGAGAACTAAACTAGTAGACGAGGATTTAACAAACTTGAATAAGAAAGCACAAGAACATAAATAGTGTGTGAAAAATTAGCTTCACATACCTACCTGAACGAATGTCTATATTATTTGCGACATCAAAATAAATAAGAAACGTACTGTCAGAATGTATTGTGAATCTCGAAAATATTGCATAGTGAAAATTAATAAATCCAATGATTAATTTGTTTCTGACTAAGACGTCTAAAATCTTAGTGAATCAACATATTAATGAAATGCAACTTGTTTGTCTAAGCAAAGAGTAAAATTAGTTAGATGTTCGAGGTTATGGAATTAGAATTCATCTCATGAATACAAGCAACGACTAATGAAATTACTACTAGCTGAATAAATGCCATTTCAGTTAAAACTGAACGAAAACATGACGTCAACAAATGATGTTTCATCCTAGAAGAGGATCGTTCTCATTGGCCTCTCTATCGCCATTTTCGATTATGACATCATTTCCTCTGATGTCGTCATCAGTCGATGGTGATCTCCCAATTCGAGAATCAAAGGAATCATCGCTGCTGGCAATCAGTTGCCTCTTCTGAGATCGACTCAAGTTCAGTACTTTATCCTGGCGAAGATAAAAAGCGAGAATTCCGAATGATAGTTTGACAACATAATGAAACGAGTGAATACAGATATTAAAACCTTTACTAACTCTCGCTCTATCTACGACATTCAAGGCTACAGAGACAAGAATGCAGAGAACGTTGTTGGCGAGAAGAAAGATCATGACATACTTCCATCTGAGTAGGATCTCTTCCCTGGTTGGAAAATAAAACATCAAGCCATTAATCAACACTGCATACTTATTGCCTAAGTTGGTGTAAAATCTCTAAGTAAAACAATCCCTAAAACCAAACTGTCTGTATTAATTTACGAATATAACGGTAGAAGCTGATAGGTCTAAGCAAATTTTATTTAAAAGAACATAGAAATAGTGGAAAAGTTCAATCCCTATGTATGTTAAATTGCAGTGGTTTTAGAAAAAATTTACCGAAAATGTATCAACTTATGAAAGATTTAAGATATAAATGATTTATTATTAATAATTAACTCGTAGTAAAGTATTTTATTGAATAAATTAAATATACCAAAAGAGCATCGTTATCAGCAATTTGAATAAACTAGCAAAAGGAATATGTGAAAAGATCGATCACTTGTTTTGATCTTTCGTTTCTAGGATGGCTCCCACAATGATGTTTGACAGTCCAATGCCTTTGTCAATGAAATGATTGGAAATACATGAGAATGAAAAGGTTAGATGAATCGCTACAAGCAATGACAAAAAGAAAGAAATGTCCAAATGGAAATATTTCAATGTAATAAATTATCTGGGAGATACTCAACAAATGCGTATTTAAATTTAAAAATATCACTTATTATTTACTATCTAACGCCGAAGAATACTACGTAATACGAATTATAAAATGTGAACAATCGCCATTCTCGTTAAATGAGACGAACCAATCATCTGAATTGAAGTAACAAGTCCCATGGCTGTGCCCACGGCTGACTGCATGACAACCAATGGAATAGAGGGCCACATACTCGCCTGCGTGTAAGTGCAGGCGGCAAATAATTAAACCGCCAACAAATAAATTTAATTCAATTTGAATAAGATCTTAAACATTTTTTTTTCTCGTTTCATTGTTCAAACTTGTGAACAAATTTATTTTGGCGTAATAATATTGTGATTGAAAATATTCAATGGAACAATTTTTCGATGATTAAGACAAATTAGCGTATTAACAATTGTTAAAAATTGGCTGTAAAAATCATGCAAGTCATTAAAGTATATAAAAAAATCATTTATTATAAATACTTTACAATGTTTTAGAATTAACTATATGTACTGAAATGATACAGCCGAAGAACAAGAAACCTACATCTGTAAGACCACAACACAACCGCCAATCCTATTACACCATCCAAATAAACGACCAATCACCCAAATAAACGACCAATCACATAACTGCTTTAAAAAAATAGCCAACCAACCGCAGCGAGGGAGTACGTGAGACCCAGCCAGAGGGTGAGGATGATGGGGAAGAGATCAGTGACTGCCAGGAGGATGAAGACGGGGGTGGTGAGGATGGCGCAGGCAAAAGTTAAAACCCCTCTCTTCCCTATGATGTCCTAGAGATCAAATTTCCATAAAACCTACTAATCCATTTCGAAATTACGGACAAAAACAAAAAAATATGGAAGGCTACGTACTTGCCGGCGTGCAATGCAAGCAAATATAGCACCATCTTATTTTTGAAAAAAATGTTTAATTCAAATTAAATAAAATCTCGAAGTTTTTTTTTCTCATTTAGTTTCTCAAACCTAACATTAGAGACGGCCATTACCATCGAATAGACAATTTGATTCACATTAACACACAATCGAAGCAAAAAAATATTAACAAAAACCAAAAACTGACCACAACATATCCAAGGAAGGGTGATAGGACCATGGAAAGGTAGTAGACCGCCCCCGACACATATGATGCATCTTTCTGGCTGTACCCATATTTGTCTTGGATGAACTTACTGAGTGGCGGGATGGATGGAGGTTGAATGAGGTTACAACGATGCTATGCAGTTGATGATCAATCAATCAATCGATCGATCGATCGATCAATCAACCAACCAACCAATCAATCAATCAAGAAATTTTCATTTCTTAACCCACTAATATCAGCATCAACATCTAATTATCATGAAATCATAATCTTCTTCACATCACCATCATCACCTCGCATCAGCCACGAAAGGAAAGACACCATTGTAGAAGAACATGATGCTCAGAGCTATCAACCAGTAAAGCAAGTTGAAGTGCTTGATGTCTGTGAATTTCTGGATGGAGAATTAATTACGTGTACTATCATAATTAATTAATTATCATTATTAATTAATTATTTAACTAAATAATTATTACACAGACCAGCTTCTTAGCATTCTGATTGCTCGTTTCCTCCACTCCCAATTGTTTGAGACCGATCCTATCAAGGATTCCGACCAGGATAGCTGCCACAAGTCCGAGGCAACACAACATGGCTCCTGATGCGTTTGTACAGTTATGTTTGTATACATTTGTGTTTGTTTGTATACATCTCTGTTGGTTTGTATACATTTGTGTTTGTTTGTATACATCTGTGTTTGTTTGTATACATTTGTGTTGGTTTGTATACATCTGTGTTGGTTTTTTTTAAACATAAGTTTTATATCGGTAGATTATAAAAATAATAATGTCTTATTGAATTTTTTAAAAAGTGTGTTCGTTCGTATGTCACGTGCAAAAACGTCTGTGAATTTGTTTGAAAAATAAATATCCCATCGTGCAATCTTCCTGACATCCAGCTCACGCACCTCCCCACAAAGTCCACGAAAGACCAAATCGATCGGCAAAACTAACGGTGACCAGGAAGTTGAGAACACTGCCCAGCCTGCAATCATGTATGGTCCAGTGGAACCAGCAACGAACATTACCATCATTAGTATTGTAAGAATGTTATAATAGATTTCAGCACGCTATTACAACACCCACTCAATCCATTCATTAATACATATTAAATTCTTTTAAATTATTAAAACATCATAACTTTCTACATGGACTGAATATCTATGAACACCAAAAAAAACACATATAAGTTTACATATTTATTTATAATTATTTATAAAAACAGTCATGATTAATCATTACAAAATCCATTGAAATAAATATAAAGATATACAAACACACGCACACCACACACACACACACACGCACACCACACACACACACGCATAAACACCAACATTTAGAATCATATGCGCACAAGTACACACACACATCAATACACATACTTACACACACACACACACACATACACAAACTAGTAGAATCATATATATATACAAGTAAACACACACACACGTCAATTCTAACCTTGAGAATGCCAAGGTCACTCCGAATGCCATTGCAAGCTCTTTATCTTTGAACCAGAAGGCAGACAGACGAGTTTGCACAACTGGAGATGGTGATACGGTAAATGTATGTGTGTGTGTGTGTGTGTGGATGGTGGCATACTTACAAAGTTACTAAAATATTTTAGTGATTTTTTTTCTTTATTTATTATTTTTTATTATAAATTATCATTTATCACATCTTTTTTAATACAACGTAACTTGTACTGTACTAGCAACATATGTATTAGCTATTGAAGTACACTCAACTGTTTCATTATTGTGTACACATACTTTAGAAAAAAAAACAATTTCACACACGTTCATTACTTTCACACGTACATTCACATGCACACACATGCTTCTTTTGATGAAATGGAATTTTATTCCCTTGTCAAATTGGAAAGTTATAAGAGCACAGGATGACCATAATCGAATTTAGCACATACAAGCCCACATTTATAAGAACCAAATTACTGATGCCCCCCTACGAACTTGTAAGAGATCCATTGCCCGCCCCAAACAACAACCTGCCCAGTAACATGACAGGTAGAAGGGCGGCTGTCCCTCTCAAATGCGTGCCCAGGGCAAACAATGAAGACCCCAGGACGCATAGGAATGAAAATGTCAGGGCTCCGACTGCAGATGGAATAAATGAATAAGTGATTAATTGATTGAAAGAATAAATGAGTGGATAAATGAATGAATAAATGAGTGGATGAATGAATGAGCGACTGATTGAGTGACTGAACGAATGAGTGGATGAATGTGCAGGTGAATTAATGAGTGAATGAATAAAGAATTAAAAAAATTAGTAAAAGTATGTGTGATTGAATTAATGAGTGAATGATTATTATACAGTTTTAAGATTCTTGATAGCAGCGGGCACATGCAATTATGCTCTACACAAATCAATACATATATACTTCTACAAATATGTATGCACATGACGTATCATATCAAAAACCTGTATCAACATATTTAGATACTGATAGCTATCAAAATGCAAATATTAAAAGAAAAAAGACAAAAAACAAACCATCAAATTTAAAATCCCCGAAAAATTACTTGAAAAATTGTTTAAAATAAAAAATTTAACAAAAAAAGGGGAAAAGCAAACCTTGATTGCCAACTTTATCAATGAAGAAACCAGCCCCTATCACTATCACTGCATTCCTAATGGTAGATTGAAATACTGTATTAATAATGTTATTATCGATCGTAAATTTGTTCAAAGTAAATTTTTTCCATGAAAATAGAAACAAAAAAGATATAGAAGTGTAAGTGAAGGAAACACACGTCCATGCATAGATCATGTAGAGTAGATTGTATTGGGCCGGGGACATGTCGAGACAATCATTAGTGAAGTTGGTCGTCGTGTTGAGGTCAAATGATGAAGAGTTGCACTTGGTTAGGAATGTAAAACAATTTAGTCATAAAGGTAAAATAAGTTAAAATAACTGGAAAAAAAAATTATAAAAACTAAAATCAAGGTAGCAAAAACACTATTGACTATACACATAACATAACAGATAGTATTTTATAAAAAGTTAAAATGAATGAAAATAAACCTGGAATCTTGTTTGAAGAACGCTGGGCATATCAAAACAGAAGTATGATCCAAATGACAACAGGCAATTCAATGCCAACAGAACAAAACGAAAGAGTGCTGGATTTAATCAAATGAAAAATATAATATTAGTAAATTATAAAAATACAAAAATTGTTTCAATTAAGCCTAAGGAAGCTTTGTATATTACAGCATTTTAGTCTTAATTATGCTTAAATTAAAATTAAATTATTAATTTAGATTTTTTGGAAACTCAAGTTTAAGTAGAAATGAAATCAATGTGAAATAAATATAAATACTCTTAATCTAACTAATCTAAGTGATAAGTCCAACTCACCTTTAGATGCATGTAAGCAGGCTGCCATTTTCAATAATATTAATACTAAATATAATAATATATATATCAGATAAAATTCACGGCTCACTTTCAATCACATGAAATATTTATTTCTAATTTTTGAAAACAGGAGGAGGCACTTGCTTAATTTAGCGGTAAGCCTTAGCTTAGATTAGCATTAGGATTAGACTAAGGACTTTTAAGGAGTTTAGTAGACTTTTAAAGTTTTACTTTTAACTAAATAAATTATGTTTTATTTAATTTAATTTTAAGGTTAAATTCAAACCGCTTCATCTATACACAAAGACAATTTATAATTTTGCTTAGAACATCTACAAACTGTCAAATCAATCTCAAATAAATTAAAAATAAATTAATTTTATTAAAGAAATGAAGAAAAATATTATTGGAATCAAGCATTAACCATATGATAAATTTAAAAGTTAATTTAGTGACTGAATAACTAAACGTTAACTTAAGTAATAACTATTAATGTCCATGCACTAAGATTAGTGACAATTACTGATTAACTTGATCCAAGTGACATTAGAATTAGTACTTTCATTTTAGGTACATCCTGCATAAAATTTTTCAATGTTATATGCTACATGCATGTCGTACACGCACGTGTTATACGTACTTTATAGATAGTAGATTACGATCAGTCTAATATTAAATACTAGATTATCAATCTAATATTAGATTAATATTTGAATCTATATTACAATCTAACAATAATTTCTAGATTAGATTAATAACCAGATCAATCAAATATTAATTTCATAAAATGATAATTACTCTAACGACATAGAAATTAAACACTAGAACACTAATTCGAAATGGTTGATAGAAATGACGTCATTTCAGCAGTACGATAGGGAGCGTTAACTAAAAATATGTGCAGCCGATAAACACCCCGCTAAAATTAACAAACCAATCAACCTCATTTTTAGTAAATGATGCAATCTAGGATTTCTATTTTTATAAGGTTGCATGCTAGATTTATTGAAGTTGTTTTTGAAATGTAGATTTATTACGATGTACATCAGCTACAATCGGGTATCAATCAATAAGTTAGTTTATAAAGCGCTACTTCCGCGATGTCCAACAAAGCTCCTCAATTCATTTTGCTAACAGACAAGTCTTAAGATCCGCTCTAAACTTCGTAAGTAATCGAGTAGTTAGAGGAGGTAGAGATCCAGAGAAAGGGGGCCAAAAAAAACAAACGCAGATTTAGCAAGTGTTTAACACGAGTTAAGAAGTGAGGACAAGACGATCGCTTACCGGGGCGTTCAGATACAATAGGTATATCGGATAAGAACTAAGGAAATAATTTAGATTGAGACTTGTACGTTGAATCTTAAAAATTATTTTATATTTTACAAGTAACCCAGTGCAAGAGAACAAGATATGGAGATATGAGAAATGAAAGGGCATGAGCAGCTAGACGAGCAGCAGAGTTAACAGCTTTACTTAAAAGATAGTGTAGGAAGACCATAGTAGAGCGAGTTACAATAATCAATCCTAGATAAAACTAAGAGTAACAGAAAGGAGTAGGATCGTCAAGAAAAGGCAAGTTTTTTATTCTACGTAGATGAAAGTATACATAGCAACACTCTGAGATGCTAGAATCAAAGATAAAGCCAAGACTACGAAACTTGTAAGATACATCAAGAGTTTTAGAATCAGGCAAGATAATAGAAAGATTAGTAATAAAGTGTTTATTAAAACAAAATAATTCAAATTTAGAAGGATTTTGAGACAGTCAGACGATAATTGAGGAAAGACAGAGATAGATATGAAGAACACTATTGAGATCAGATGGAGGATAATTAAGTATAAATATAAGAATCGTCAGCACATAGCTAACTAGTGAAAGAAAAATTAATAATACGAGGTAGTTCAGAAGTTTAGAGTATGAACTCAAGAATGATAGGATAAAATATTGAAGAAAACTCCCTAAGTAAATTAAAAGGAAGTAGATCTAGAGACAACAAGAAAACAAAGATAGACGAGAAACAGTTTTATTAAGAGAATGGTCCATCAACCTCAAGAGAATAGTATGATCAACAGCATCAAAAGCAGAAGAAAGTTAAGAGCAAGAATCGTAAGATTACCATTATCACTCTGGTCCATTCGAATAACACTTCGATTGACAATATGAACACCTTAACATCCATCTGGTTGAAGTTTTGTATTTAACGATATGACCAATAAAAATAATGAACAATTAAAAAAAACGTCACGAAAGAAACGTACATTCAAAAAAATATTAAAACATAAATGGACAGAGAAGTTAGCATGCATCATAAATTCACCATCATAACCATCATTCCCATTCATAAATTCACCATCAAAACCATCACTCACATTCATAAAATCACCATCAATTACATTCATAAAACCATCATCATAACCATCAATCACATTCATAAATTCATCATTATCATAACCACCATTCACAATCATAAATTCATCATCATAACCATCACTAACATTCATAAATTCATCATCATAACCATCACTCACATTCATAAGATCAACATCATTCACATTCATAAAACCATCATCATAACCATCATTTCCATTTATAAATTCACCATCATAACCATCATTCCCATTCATAACCATCACTAACATTCATAAATTCACCATCATAACCATCACTCACATTCATAAAATCACCATCATTTACATTCATAAAATCATCATCATAACCATCATTCCCATTTATAAATTCACCATCAAAACCATCATTCACATTCATAAAACCATAATCATAACCATCACTCCCATTCATAAATTCGCCATCATAACCATCACTCACATTCATAAATTCGCCATCATAACCATTACTCAAATTCATAAAATCATCATCATTCACATTCATAAAACCATCATCATAACCATCATTCATAAATTCACCATCATTCCTATTCATAAATTCACCATCATAACCATAATTCACATTCATAAAATCACCATCACCCACATTCATAAAATCATCATTATAACCATCATTCCCATTCATAAATTCTCCATCAAAACCATCATTCCCATTCATAAATTCACCATCAAAACCACCATTCACATTCATAAATTCGCCATCATTCCCATTCATAAATTCACCATCATTCCCATTCATAAATTCACCATCATTTACATTTATAAAATCATCATCATAAACATCATTCACATTCATAAATTCACCATCATCATAACCATCATTCCCATTCATAAATTCACCATCATTCCCATTCATAAATTCACCATCATTTACATTTATAAAATCACCATCATTCACATTCATAAGTTCACAATCAAAACCATTATTACATTCATGAGTTCACCACCATTCATTCATAAATTCACCGTCATCTCCATCATTTACATTCATAAAATCATCATCATAACCATCATTCTCATTCATAAATTCGCCATCATAAACATCACTCACATTCATAAAATCACTATCATTCACATTCATAAAATCACTATCATTCACATTCATAAAATCATCATCATAATCATTACTCGCATTCATGAAATCACCATCATTTACATTCATAAAATCATCATCATAACCTTCATTTCCATTTATAAATTCACCATCATAACCATCACTCCCATTCATAAATTCACCCTCATAACCATCACTAACATTCATAAATTCACCATCATAACCATCACTCACAATCATAAATTCACCATCATAACCATCACTCACAATCATAAATTCACCATCATTCACAAATTTGCCATCATTCACATTCATAAGTTCAGCATCATAACCATCATTCACATTCATAAATTCATCATCATTCACATTCATAAATTCACCATCTCAACCATCATTCACATTCATAAATTTACTATCATAACCATCATTCACAAAATCATCGTCATCATAACCATCATTCACAAAATCATC
>NW_008705278.1:966779-968474 GCF_000326865.2 Helobdella robusta
AATCATCAGTTGGTCGTTGAAATTGAACGAATCACATTCGAAATCTCCCAAAGCCATGCAGCGGGCTATGCACTTATGTCAATTGATTACACTCAGACTCTAACCTGCCTATAAGCAATTGATTGTAGCTCAACTTACTTATATTAAATTAACTCACCTAATAACTTAATATCTTTAAGAGTTAGAAAAAGGAAAGAAGATAAGACAAAACAAAATGAAACAACGTTGATGAGTTATGCATGTCATGTACCTATGTGTGTGATTTGTATGATTGTTATATAATCATATTAAAAAGTGTTAGTAAAAACAAAACTTCAACAAAAAATAAGCCAAGAATTGAAACAGCAAGGAAAAAAATTTATTTTGTATTTCTAAAATCATTCATAAATTCAACAGCAAACACATTCACATATAAATCAAGACAATTAACACATCAGAAACACAGTATACCACATTCAACACTCAGTACACTAAAACTTATCTTTTCAATCTTGGCCAATGTAGATGACTTCAATGGTAGAGCCCATCCTAGGCCTTCTGATACGGTGCACTGAGCTCTGATTAAATGAAGCAGAAGTATTAATAGGACTAGAAACAGTAGTGGCAAAAGTAATGTTATAATAATTAAATTCTACAATTAAATAATAATTAAATTCTACAATTAGTCACAGTTGATAAATATATTGTTAACAATTACGTTTTATCATAAAACTTTTAATAAAAGTTTTATAATAAAACGTAATTGTTAGCAAATGTCTTTTATGTTAACTCTCCATTAAAGTCATTAAATTAAACTAGAAGAAAAAGAGAGGAAAGCAGATATGAAAAAGGATCCATATTCATTTTTTTTATAATCATAATGGGCTTTGCACATCTCAAAATAATTAACATCTTTTTAGGAATCTGCTGCTGAGTGTCTCATTCTTAATCTTCCATTTATAAATCATATATAATTGGAAAAAAACATCAAATCAAGTCGCAATGACTAAGTACTTAATAATTAAATACTTAGTCATTGCGACTTGATTTGATGTTAAATTTTAATATAAGTTTGACAAAATGGCGACGAACACTCATGGCGCACTTCAAAACCCCTAAACTGCCAATTAAAATCGGCAAATTTTCATTCACAAACTTTAGCAAATCCTCAAAGATCAAATTGTAATAAATTTCATAGCATATTTAAATGAAAAAATCATCAAATACCAGATTCTTTTCGAGAAAAGCAACCGCGGCAAAGGCAGACGACAAGTGGCAAGCGAAAAGACGAACCGGCGCACCTCCCCCGAAATTACAACCAGCGGAACTGAAAAGACGCGCCTGAGCTGCTCCTTATATAGTGCAACGCTCAGACGCTATAGATAGGCCTACGAGCATGCGCCGACTCCAAGCGTGCAAAAAAAAGAATTCTTTTTTTATTTACTCAAGCGCTTTTTAACCGTTAAAAAGACTCATTCGAATTTGAAAATGACGATTTTTTGACAAAGTATTATGTACAAAAATTGTACATATATGTGTGTATTTTTGTATATTTTTGTCATTATACTTCAACCTTGATAGAAAAGTTGGCCTTTAGATAAAATACTAATTTTTATATATTTTTTATTAATTTTCATATATTTTTTCTATGCTTTAATAAAATAAATTCAATGGATTAATTCTCCATCGGCCTTATTTCGTCTAGCACTCTGGCTG
>NW_008705278.1:971510-972533 GCF_000326865.2 Helobdella robusta
GTCATCACGATCGCCGTCACCTCTGTTTGATGACCATTTATAATTCTCGCCGGCAAGTGGTTTGCCTTCCTTGAAATCAAAATTGTACTTCTTGGAATTGTACTTCTGGTCGGACTCAAACAACTCCCCAATTGGGGTTGACGACGAAGAAAAAGAAGGTCCAGAGGTAGTAATTGAACTCAACCCTGCTGCTGTTGAAGTTTCTGTTGGTGCCGAAGCACTGGCGACAGGAGGAGGTAGGGTGGGTGTTGAAGATTGACCGGTTGCTGAGTCGAAGTTTAATTTTCTTCTCGCTGTAACTGGATTTGCCCTTGAACTGGCTGCCTGTATTTTTTTTCTTTTTAAAGTTTTTCTTTATAAATAATTTTTGTAATTTTAATAATGTAATAATTAATTTGAAGTTTTAATAAAAAATTATTTCCTTTTATTTAAATGTCTTTCTGTTTGTTATTACTCTTAATTATTATTCTTAGCACAAACCTATTCCTATTTTAATAAATAAATTTGTCACTATCATCGCCATATTCATCATTTTTATAAATTTTTCATCATAAACTTGCTACCCATCACAATCGTCATAATCGTTACATTTATCATCAACATTATCGTCGTTATCATCATTATCATCATCACCAACATCATCATTATCATCATCATCGACATCATCATCATCAATATTCTCATCACCAGCATCATTATCATCACTATCGTAGTTATCATCATTACCATCATCACCAACATCATCATTATCAAAACTCACTTCGGAGTTGGTGGAAGTCGGTGCTCGGACTGTCCCAAATTGGAGGGGGTGCCACTGCTACTAATCGGTTCAACGCTGATGTTGCTACTACTACTATCACTGCTACTGATACCATAACCACTACTACTACTAGCACCGATACTTTCGCTGACGTCACAAGCCTCGCCTCTGGTTACGGTAATAGTACCATAGGTGACACGGCCTTTATTATCGTTATTTTTGTCTTTTTCTTCGTCTTCATTATTATTATTCTTTTTATTCTT
>NW_008705278.1:972583-973743 GCF_000326865.2 Helobdella robusta
CCAGTAAAATCAGTAAAATGTGTAAATTTACTTTAAAATGTGAGTGTGTGTAAATTTACCTCAATATTAACTGTCACTAGTACTACAAACATTTAATTAACTCAATTGATAACTTAATTACTACGTGAAAATTTACCTCAATATTAACTGTCACTAGTACTACAAACATTTAATTAACTCAATTGATAACTTAATTACTACGTGAAAAGGCTTACAAAGCAAAACAGAATCGTTCACACTATTATTTAATCTATAATGAATATAAATCTAATAACTTATGGTAGCTGTAACAGCAGTAGTAATTGAGTAATTTAGTAGCAGTATTTAAACTAAAACTACATTTAGAAAATCTAAATTTAAAAGTAAGCACATTACATCAAATTTGTCCTTTAAATGCCTAGATGCGTTAAAATATCCTTACGTAAGCACGTTCGATTCGCTCTTTGCATTTTGGGCTCAAGTGGCTAGCTTCATGAGCTCGCTATGAGCCTTATCACAGTTACCATGACTTCATCGTGTCTGATTTTACTTAAATTTTTCAATTCTTTCAAGGTAGATCAAAAACTTTTTTTGTTTGTGTGTATGTTTGTGTGTGTGTGGTGTGTGTGCGTGTGTTTTGTTTGCTTTAGTGTGCGAAAAAAGTTTGAAAACCCAGATTTGCCTTTGATATATGTTGTGATATATGCGTGTTTCTCTCTTTTTTTCTCTCTTTCTTTTTCTCTCGCTTTTTTTCTTTTTCTTTCTCTCTTCTTCTCTCTCTCTCTCCTTCTTTCTTTTTCTTACTTCTCTGTGTTATTTACGTATATGTGTGAATGTTTGTGTGAATGTGTTTGTATGTATTCAGTCGTTTGTCTGTGTGTTTCATATTAACATTATTTATTAATTATATTAAAAATTATGATAAATTATAGTTACCAATACAAATAGCAACGGTTTTAAGCTGGTTGATTGCTTGATTCATTGTCGCACTTGTTTCTATGACTGCGTAAAATATTGCTGATGTTGAAGCGTACCTACTTACATACAAATATCTGTATATATGTATGTATGTTTATTTGTATGTTTTGTGTGTGCGTGTATGTATGTGTGTGTAATTGTATATATTATGTATGTATGTGTGTATGTATGTATGTATGAATGTATATATGTATGTATGTTAA
>NW_008705278.1:974781-1014854 GCF_000326865.2 Helobdella robusta
ACGTTTTTTTTGTATTTATTTTTTTCTGTGAACAAGTCTGTATTATATTCAGTCCATCTATCTTTACTCTTTTTACTTTCTGTTAGGATGTTTCCGTTTTTATCTTTAATAACTTCTTTGTACACTTTAAATGTAAATTTATATAAATTATAACATATAGAACATTAGTTGACCAAAACATTAGTCTGAATAATATTAATATAAAATTAAGTGTCAATATTCGTCAAATGTAAGTAGCTAAAATTAACATAATAAATGTTTCTTGAATAACGTTTAATCAGCTGATAATAACATACACTTGATACTCTTCATAAAAAGTTTGATATTGTTTATTAACATATAATCTTAAAGCAGATTATTCAGAAAAAATAGAAGATTTAGAAATATTTAACTTAGCAAATGGTTTATAAAAGATATAATTTTTCCTTAAATTTTTGACACTGTCATATCTACTAAAAAATTTCATGATTTTAATTTGTATTGAATGTTTATAAATATTATACATAAATTTTAATGCTATTAATTTGTAGAGTTGTTTTATGGCCAACAAGTTGCTATTTTTATAATAGTATGTGACATGCGAACGCTTTCGTATCATATAAAGACAGCGCATGTAATAGTTGTAAGACAGGATTGATCCCGGCAATTCAACCTCATCCATCACGTCGCCAACAAACACGCGACAATCTGGTGAGGGAGTATTGTCGGATTTGAAAATCCTAACGACTTAAACTAACAATCTTCAGTAATAAAAAAAATAAAAACACCATGAGCTACTGAAGTGATTTGTGCGGGCTATATAAGAAACGGTCATAACTATTCTGGTTGCTGATGAATCCCGGTAGGGACAAAACACGTGTCCAGCCTATCCAAACGAATACTATTCTTTTCTTCTCTCGCTCACTGCTCTTCCTAGTTTGGTGTTCTCATACATCAGCGCAACCTCAACGATATCACCACATTTCAACAAAGATCTGGTTTTGTAGAGGTCAATGGCTGCCAATGTCCTGGAAGGATAAGGCGCGAGAAAGAAGAAGTAGAATGGAAAAATACCAAATTAGAACTTAATAAATGTAACATTTTACATTTTGTTATCTTGAATGCTAATTTAACGGTTTAAATAAAAATGAACAGTTGGTTAAAACTAATTTTTAAATTATTAAAATTGAATTAGGATATGCGGGGACAAATTTTAAATGCAATTTGATATATGATAGTTGGTACATTGTTCACCGTGTTGCAAAACAATGAGATCCGATCGATTCTCATTAAATTTGCGTCGTTTTTGTGAAAGCATCGTTAACATTTTGCAGTCATGAAACACAAAACTTTAAGCCATGAAATATAAAATAAGCCATAAATATGCCAAAGCCATGAAATTTTATCACGTCTCACTATAAATTGAATAATAATAAGGTACTTTTACAAAAATTAAATATTTCATACGGTAATATTGTAAGACATTCTAAACGAATTGAAAAGTTTAACACTGAAAATGTTTAATTGTGTGAATATTTTTATAGCAAGTATTTTCTTGAACAGCGTTTCACCGACTTTATTCTCAGTCTTCTCAGTCTACACGAATGCTTTCGGCCTGAGGGCATGTGCGGCTGATGTTGCTAATATCCAGCTCGTGTTCGGGTACAACTCTTGCCTGAAATGTGCAGCTAAATGTTCAAATACGATCAACTGCGTCGGATGCAACTACCAGGCGGGTTCGAAGAGTTGCTCGCTCTTCGTCAATTGCACAAAACTCGCAACGAGATACAACACGCTAAATACCTGCGTCTTATATCAGGTATTATGTTTTTTTTTCAAAAATTTTTTGAAATAACTTTCATTTTCTTACTTCAAAAAACCTTTACTATGATAATTTTATGTATGTATGTGCAATGAAATGTTTTATAATAATTGTTGTTGTTGTGGTTGTTGTTGTTGTTGTGGTTGTTGTTGTGGTTGTTTTTGTGGTTGTTGTTGTTGTTGTTAATCTAACTAGCGGATTTATTGAGTCTAAAAACAACTGATCAATACTTATTTCAAACGAGTTTCAAATGAATGTGTCATGCATAAAGTTTTTTATTTCGAGTTGTTAGGTGATGAGATGCAATTAGATGGACGCGTGATGTGTTAAACGGTTAAGTAGATGGCGTCTTTAAGAAGTTCTCACTGTCTTCATTAAAATAATATTTCCATTAGTTGAATTTGGCTATATAAATAATTATTGCTATAAAATTGAAAAATAATATTAATTCTGGACATTTCTAAATATTACAAAGAATATCACAAATATGAAGTGTTAAAAAAATATTTGTCTTCTTGGCTAATGTTGTTACCGTTAAATATGGATATTTATAATTCTTGCTGTTTTACCCAGCAAATAAACTAAAGCGACATTAGCTCTGTGGCATAAGATGACTGTTCACAAACTGCCCAAGTTGTAATAGGTGGCATTCCAAAAGGACCAATCTGGACTGAAAATTAAACTTTCATTTTGAAATCCATTCCTGTGTTTGTTCAGCTGGCAGATCATCAGTTGGTCGTTGAAATTGAACGAATCACATTCGAAATCTCCCAAAGCCATGCAGCGGGCTATGCACTTATGTCAATTGATTACACTCAGACTCTAACTTATTAATATGTTATTAATATTTTTTTTTAGTCTTTACGAGAGAACAAAAACTCTTTCAGCACATCTCTTATTATCATTAATAAACCTGTGTTCGTCAAAGTTTGATAGACATTACAACAAACTAAACTGAAATGATGACATGACTCATCCATGTTTCCGTTTTTCGAAACTTTTTATCATTTTCCGTGAATCAAATACGATTGTACAAATAATGGGATAGAATTTATTATAAATATCTCAACTTACTACATTTAGGTGCAAACAAAACATCATGCAATCATATAATATTGAAGTGTCGGCGCTCAAACAAATAATACAAATTCAATTAGACAAAATAAATTCAAATTATAATAAATTTTTTACGAGAAAAGACGGCATAAGCTTTATTGACGTAGGCATTGCAGTTTTCATTGAAACACTCGAAGTGACATTGAGAAGTTGAAGTCGCCTCGTTAACCTTGACCCCACAATGACATATGTTACCCTCCTTTAAATGAAAGGTCATCATCAGTCAATCAGTCAGTCAGTTAGTCGGTCGGTCGGTCTGAGAGCCAGCTAGCCATCTAGCCAGCAAGCCAGCCAGCCAGCCAGCCAGCCAGCCAGTCAGTCAGTCAGTCAGTCAGTCAGTCAGTCAGTCAGTCAGTCAGTCAGTCAATCAATCTAGATGGAAAACAAACCCCGACAGCGTATAGAAATCCCGGTTTAGAAGTGCATTTTTGTCTACACTCTTCCAACGTTTTCATCTCAAAACTGGAAATAGTTACGAAATTCAGGTAACAACCAATGTAGGATTCTAAAAGATTGACTCCCAAGATTGACTGAACTGGTTTTTTTTTATAAAATTGTGAGTTTTGTATTTGGAGTTTTTATAATTTTAGTTGAAGATTTTTCAGAATGTTGGTTATACAGATAGTTGTACAACATAAACTTTAATTGGACATTTAGTATCACAAAATATATTTCTGTTATAACTCTTGTTAGTTTAAATGTTTGTTGGCTGGATAAAATTTGAAAAGTCGAACTTACAATGAATCAAGATGAGCAATAGCATAAGAGTTGCCATCCTTCTTGGTGAAAAAAATAAGAGTCTTAAAGTCTTAACCCTTACCAACAAAATTATTATTTTCAATAGAATTTACAAAGTGTCTACACTTGGAAGATAAAAAATAAAAGTAGTTCTCTATTCATTTCTTATGTGATATAACATGTTAGTAACAATTAATCACTACGATCTGGTGTTTATATTTATATTGCTGGTCAAAATGTTTAATGACGTTGTAAACATTGTCGAAATTATTTATAATATTTAAAATTTATTCATTATTAATAAATTAATCAATTTAGTTATTAAATGTTGTTTCATAAAAATGAACATCGTTAATTCTTGCTATGTTACACATCTAACAAACTAAAAACGACATTAGCTCTGTGGCATAAGATGACTTCACAAATTGCCCAAGTTGTAATAGGTGGCGTTCCAAAAGGACCAATCTGGACTGAAAATAAAACTTTCATTTTGAAATCCATTCCTGTGTTTGTTCAGCTGGCAGATCATCAGTTGGTCGTTGAAATTGAACGAATCACATTCGAAATCTCCCAAAGCCATGCAGCGGGCTATGCAGAATGATGGTCTGCCCGATGGAAACTCGACAAATGAGTAGTTCCTTAGTTGGAAGTTTTCTTCTGAGTTCCATTTTAATTCTGCAAAGTTTTAATTTAAATATCGATTGAACATAGTCAAAACAATATAAACTAAACACTTATAGTTACGATTTTTTGTCTTTTTTTGTAAAGATTATTTATTTAACGTGTTATATGACCTGGAAGTTTAGTAATAGTAATCTATTTTGGGGGCTTGTTGGAGTAATGAATAAAGGCGGTGTGTCCTAAAATGTATTTACTGGTTCAAACGCAGAAAGAGGCCAGTCTACATTAGGTGACGCGTCGAGAAGTCCAAATCATGTGCAATTTAATGAGAAGGATTAAACTTTTAGATGTTTTTTCATTTTTTTATTAAGACCTATGTCTAAATAATTTATTTGCATTTACTACATTTGTGGATTTGCAAAGTGACATTTTCATTTTGAAAATTCAGACATTTAAAATTTTTCTCCCTAACGTTTATGGGGGTTGATCATTTGGGGCATCGGTTCATAAGCTTCCAACTCACAAACAGAAAAATATCCGTTATAGGCTCCAACGGCTTGATGTGCAATGATATAACGGTAGGCAGGCAGGTTGGCACTGCATTGGAGGGTGACTCTGGATGCTTTGGGGACAGCCCCTGGGTACTTGTTGCACAGGGGGTACTCGCCTCTCGTTAATGGTACCTCGGTTGCGCTGTGTGACGTCAGCCCAATTATGAAGTTGAATACACGCCGAGGCACTGAATTTGGTTCAAAATAAAATTTATATTATAAAAAATGATTTTATTCGCGAGAAAATTTATTTATCTCACATTCCATCAAGCTATTTCACATTCCTTGTCGTTTTGATAAAAAATTTCGTTGAAGTTGTTATTTTAATTCTGAGAAAGTTTCTAATTTGACATATTTTTGCGTTTTTATTGGTGTTATAAAATGTTCGAATGTATTAATTTTGTGCTATATACATTTGTGTAACAAAATAATGAGTGATAGACTTCAACATTTCCAACAATAACCATTGTTGGAGGTGGTCCATCTGCTGACGAGAGCAATGTAGTCCACGACATAATCCCTACCCATGTCCACCTGGATCCAGTTCTGTGCGAATCCCACCTCGCCGCTGTGGGCACAGTGTCCGTGGTCTATGTTGACATCTCTTATGCCATCGACCACCAGAGTGGCATCTAACAACATGTATTTGTTGGTGAGGACGTTTGTGGCGTTGATGGAACTGTTCATGAGGGCGGGCCTTTTCAAAAGTAGATTGGTCCGCGGATTATTGCCTTGAAATGTTTTCAATGAAGAGTTTAATATTGCTAAGACCTAAAAAAATCAAAATCATTTTAACTCTAGGCTTTTTAATCCGGATATTTGATTAATGTGGATAATTTTTAAAATCCCGGTTTAAACAGATTTTATTCCCAAATTAACTTTGGAAACCATTGCTCCAATTCACCATTTCGTTGATTTCTATACATAGCACGAATTAAAAACTTGTGTTAGCGTAAAATTTACTTTTCTCCTGTGTTGAATTTTACTAATTTTTCATTTATGGACAAAAATTAAATTTATTTCATAAAAACCACAAGTCAAAAAGCCCAAATCAGGGAAGATAACAAATGATAATCGGACTGTGTTTAGTTAGTCGACAGAGAATTTTCACGTTTAGGTCAAGTTTAAAAATTAAATGAAATTTCTTAATTTATATTTAATTTGCAATTCATAATTGAAAATTATTTATTTACAAGTTTTAAATTATGGAATAATAAACGATGAAAGAAATTACACAAACTTCCATCAAGCTGACCACGGACGACCACCTCACAGATGCTCATGTTACCGCTGGGACTGCTGTAATGGTCAACTCTGATGTACCTGCTAGCATGTTCTGCAGGGTTTGAACACTGGAATGTAACGTTGATGTTTGCCAGTTGGCTGGTCAAGTTTTTGCATGGTGCGGTCCTTCTGTTTGTCGAATCTCTCAGACTGACAATCAACTCATCTGTTGGAAAGTTTCAATTTATAATTATTTAACTGTTAGGAACAAAAATAAATATTAAAAATAAGTTCTGACTTGTAGAAGATTTTCCGTATATTTCCACCGATTCAACCAGATATGACCAAATCAGATCAACTTGAATCCACTGATGGTCCGACACTTCTGATGAATAACAGAATGGAAACTCCAGCAGACCATCAACGACGTTCCATCAACAGACAGCAGACCATCAACGTTTTGGAAAGAGGCGTGTGTTATGAGGCGGACGATTGTTATTTAATGCTTGAAGAGAGTGAATGAAAGAAAATGAAAAAATTGAAAGTAATGAAATGAATGTTTGGAGGAGTTGAATGATGAGTGGATTGTTGTTAGACCGTGTGCTTATATGAATGGCTCTCTTAGTAAAAGTTTATTGGGATAGAAACGACTCGATCGCAAATGAATATATAGCTTTGTTTAACAATCGTATTGAAAATTAAGAAATATATTTTAAATTTGAGAGAGGGAAGAAATTAATGGAAATTCCTAAAACAAGAAGAAGACATAATAATAAAATATAGGTAGAATTAATTCAAAATTCAGATATATATATATTGAATATATTTGTGACAGAACCATTCTGACAACACAGCACATGTATAACATTTTTACAAATTCTTCATTCTTTTAAAAACTTCATCATCATATTGAAGATATTTTTCTAGAATCATCTTTATTTTTTCTGCTAGCTTTTAATCTTTAAATTTGTAATAAGAGTTGCCATGTTATTAGTATTAATCCTCTGTGAATATAAATGTGACCTTCTGACTAGCTGGAATTTAACATATGATTTGTACTGTATTCATGACGCACGTGAAATATGTCTCTTAAAATTGTTAACAATAAATCTATTTCACCTTTTAAAACATATTTTCTACGCCAGGGGTAGGCAAACATTTTGCTGTGAGGGCCGCATATGTACTTGAATAGCAAATTTTTTCGACCCGGGGGAGAATTTTTTTATGATTTGTGGCTCTTTTTTTGGTCATAATGTTTGGCTGACGATCTTTTTTTATTTTAGACGAACAAGGCATTGCGGGCCGCATACTTTGCGGGCCGTGGTTTGCCACCCCATGTTGTTCAAATGTTTCGTGAAAGTTAAATATTTTACATTCTATTGTAAAAATAAAATTAAAATTTTCGTTCTTTTAATTTTTTCATTTATTCAAAAATTCGGTGAAGAAAAGGAAGGATAAATTGTTTTAAAATTTTATAAAACAATATATCAGTATTTGTCATCCTTTGTTTAATTTATTTTTTTATGATAAACGTTTTTTTTCAAACAATATATCAATATTTGTTATTCTTTTTTCTATTTGTTGTTGATTATTGTACCACGTCTGACTTAATGTTTATAGATCGATACTCACTCATCTGCATAATGCCATTCCAAGTTCTATCATAAAAATATTTTTTTATTGCTTTAAATCAAAATCAGAATCTGACAGACGCAGAAATGTTTTGTATTGTTTTGTATTAACTATAGAAATTCTGAATTTATAATGCTCTGCTTCGAAAAATTTGGCTGAAAGTAAGCTACAACTAACATAAGAAAATTCATTTCATGTAAATGTAGTGGATGAATAGAGTCACAAATCACAAAAAAGTTAAACTGCAAAACAAGTAAACCATTAATGTATAAAAGAAACTACTATTATTTAGATATGTTTGATTTAAAAAGTATGCATTTGAAATTTTCTGGAATTAATGCTGGAATTAGCATATATAAATTCATTTCAGGATTAGATTGATAAATTGCTGACGAAAAAAAACGAAGTTAACTTTAAAAAACGTCCCAACCTTTCAAGATATGTTTGGTCTTGTGAAAATACTTTTTGAAATCTGTTACATCCAGACTGTTTCCTCTGTTATATTTTCTCGAAATCACAACTCCTACGTTCTGAAGACATGTGTCTCGGATGTTGCAGACGTTCAGTGCAGCTTTCGATATGATTCCCGCCTCAAATGTGTTGCATTCTGTTCCAATATGATCAACTGCGTTGCATGTGAATACCAGTCTGGCATTAGGAGTTGCTTCCTGTTTATCAGAAGATCCAAACTTGCAACCAAGTACGATTCTCAACAGATCTGCAGCTTCTACCAAGTATTTCATTCTGATGATTTTGTAGCAACAACTAAATTGTTTTCTTTTTTCTCTTTTTTTGCGTACATGCATATGTAAGAAGCGCATGTTGAAACGTTTGAAACGAAACTAAACTTAAATCATTATACTGTGGCAAGAAATTATCACATGATTTTTAAAGTTGTTTTATAGTTTAACAAATATTGCAAGCACTCCTAATCGCATTTTGTGTCGTTGTTTCGGAGTTTAACTATAATCAATTACTAAAAGTATTTAGCCATAGGTAAGAGAAATGACACGAGAATTATTTCAGTTTCAGTCCAATTTCATCCCAGTATTAATTCTCAGTGACACCAAAAACATAGTACACTACAGAGTTTGTATAGATGAGATGAATGCGCTCCTTACATACGCTGCATGTGATGATAGGTAGAAATATCTTTCGATTCAACTCGGTAACTGCAACTGCGGTTTGAAAAAAAAAATTATTTAGAAAAATAAATACTTCTAATTTATTCAACGACGACTGTTTAACGTTCACTTCGATGCTTAACAGAGGAACGCTGCTGGAATAAACTTTGATGGTAAACATTTTTTCAAGTCTATTAAGAATTATGTTTTAATTCATGATAATATAATATTTCTTTTATAATTTTACATTTTGCACAAAACATTAACTATAATCAAATACTTCAATTATTCTACAATCACAGAAACAACAGCTCGCTACCTAGGATGCTACGTAGATAAACAGGCGAGAGACCTAACATATCCGTTAGCCGCTGATTACAGTTTAACAACGATAAGGTGCTGGAAAGCTTGTGCCAATCTGAATTACACTGTTTTCGCTACTCAGGTACGCAAGTTGTTATTAAAAATGGTTTGAATTCGCGTTTAAAACTTACAAAATTATTCCGATTTTTTTTCTATCAAACTGTATGAAAAGTTTTAATTTTTAGTTATTTTTCGAAAATCAAAGCATAAAACAAACTGATGACTTGGTGCCTATCGCAATTTTTTATTTTTTTATTCAAATTTATCCCTAATTCAATAAATTATTTATATTCTGATTCATAAATTGAAGTCCCAATTTCCATTATCACCATTTCCTTTAAATTATTTTGTTGAAATTTTCGTGAATACTTGTAAAAAACTTCCTTTTTGTCTGAGTTTTTTTTTCCATTTTAAAAGATAAACTAACCAATAAGCGTTTGATATATAGGTTATTAGTAAAGTTCAAAGAAACCAAACATAAAGATTTTGATTTGAAATATCGTATTAACAGTTTTTAACATTTTTGATTCATATTGGTTGTCTCATTTCTTTCCAATCATGCTAGTGGTTTTATTCATGCCTCTTTTCTCCATCTACATACAGGTCGCATACACCTGTTTCTGCTCCCACACCTTACGGAAGATCCGGTACGGGATGGATTTGTGACAGGAATTGCATTGGATCGCCAAATGAAATTTGTGGAGGAGCATACATGAACAGTGTTTACAGCGGTTTGAGTTTTCAATTTTTCCTGCTGAGAACTTTTTTAGAATTTTTTCTTCAGAGGCACCAATAACAAACACACAGCTCTTATAAATACACGTAGACCAAAACACCATATGCATTCAAATCCAGTTAGCGCAGAAGCAGTGCCAGGCAGCTTAACCTCTACGCCATAACGTCAACCATTTTAAAAGTATCATAAAAAATTATAACTTATAATCCGAGAAAACTGAAAAATTTTTCAAAAAAATTTCAGTTTGCGATAGAGGAATGTATGGATTGGACTGCAACCTGAAGTGTCCATGTGGTTCGCAGTGCCTTTGCGATCGTTTCAATGGTTCGGAGATCTAACACGGCAACAAATCATTGCTATTTAATTTAGTCTAATTGTTTAAAAAACGATTGTCAGTATTTGTTGTGAAATTTTGTATTATTTATTATGAAATTAAGAAATTACGTTGGATTTGATGTTTCAGTTGTGTAAGCCGTGGAGTTTATGAGTTTTAGCCTTGGTAGATAGTTGAAAGAGAGATGTAACGAATACAATTTTGTTGGTATATTTTGTTGTCTCTAGGAATTTTTGATCGAACACGCATCTGTTTTACTGTTTTTGATATTCCACATAAAAAATTTTCTTGAAACAATGAATGAATGGAAAAACGAATTAATTGGTTTCTTAAAAAAAACATCAGTCATGGTTAATTTTCAACATCTAAATAATGATTCCATAAAGTAGAGACTCCAGCACCGTTACTACAGCCACCACCAACTACTCCGACTTCTTCACCACCACCACTGCCGCCACCACTACCACCATCTTCATCCTCTTCATCAACTTCATCATCTGCGTCATCGGCACTCTGAACATCCAGATTGTTTGCTTTCTTGTACTTAACTCTTCTGTTTTGAAACCAGATTTTTACCTGTTTGTTAAAATTACACTGTTATTTTAAGTTTATCATATATATTTCTCAACCAAAATATTAAAAATATCTTTAACCTTATAATATCTTGCAACTTTCACAACCAAAATATGAAAAATATCTCTAAAGTTTACGGAAATTGAGAAAAAATTTTCGGTAATTTTCAAATTCGCAAAAACTCAACAAAAGCGTTACTCGCCTGTTTTTCCGTCAGATGCAGACTCGCGGCAATCTCTATTCTCCTAATGCGGCTGAGGTACATGTTGTCGTTGAAGCATCTCTCCAACTGCAGAAGCTGCACGCTGGAAAAGGCTGTCCTCGCTCGTTTCGTTGCTAATGTTTGTTTCATGGTTTAAATATTTTATTGGAAGTTTTTTTTCATATCTGAAGTTTATTTTGACATTATTTTTCTTACACTAACTTTTTGTATTTTTATTCAAATTTACCTCATTCTGTTAGCTGGCATTAATTGCTGGTTACCAAACTTTAAAAATACCTAATACTACTGCATTTTTTTAGTAAACACTCAATGAATTTAATAATGATTCTATGTTTGCTCGTATATAATGTATGTTTATCATGGGAAAAGTGCTTGAAACTAACTTGTCGTGATTTCCTCGTCACGTTCACCGAAGAAGCTCGTCGCTCCAGATTCCCATGTTTGCCTCCAGGTCCTATCGATACATTCAGCTCTTCGATCACATTCATAATTCAGAAAAATTTCTGAACTCCTTAAAAATTCATTAAAATGTTTCGGATGATAGAAAAACATTCTTGACGTCGGTACGTGAATATTTTTGAATTCATTCATAAAATCTCGACTGTTTTGTTTGCTGGGATCATCTCCTCTGAAGCTGTTCTCATCTTGGCTCGTGCCTCGTGGTTTTCCATGAAAATTGAGAAAGTTTTGTTTGGCAGAATAGTTAAAGTTAGGACACTTGTAGTGTTGGAGTCCAGGCGCCGATGAATTGCTACAATTATTCTGAGGGTAATTATTTTTTAAATTCTGATCTACGACTGGCTTCATAGAGATATTATTCATCGGAAAATAGTTTGAATTGAAATCTTTGCAACTTTTATTATAAATGAACAAATTTTTTTCAAAAAAATCTTCAAAATTGCTCATGTTTTTACGGCACAACTCACAGTTTTCGCTATTTTGTCTGATCGGTGTGTGATATTTCGATACAAAATTCTTTTCTGAAACAGTCGAACAGTCAACATCTAATGCTTTCAATCTGTTCCATAGTTTGTACTTATTGTTATCAGTCTGGGGAAGAGTTTTGGTAGTTGAACATGAAGATGTGCTCTTTTCACTATTACCACACATTAGTGTGTGCTGATCGTTTACAAAATTCGTATTTATTAGACTTTCAACGTCAAATGATTTTGAATTTCTTTCATTTAACTTCAACATATTTGAGTAACAAAAGAATAATTGTTAATAAATTTCAAAATTTTTATACATAATCTGAAAAAATGTCGAATTATTTGTCGGTTTGTAACAATTTTTATATCTGGATGTAAATGGCACTTATCATCTCGACCAATCATTATCGACTGCCAAATATCAACAACCAATCAAATCGATTTGTTTTTATACACTAATTCAAAGCAAAATTGTCATCTATGTTTATTTATTCACAACATATTTTCAAAATTTTTAGAAAAATATTAAAAAAAACTAGTTAAGCCGCATAAAAAATTAAATTCTTCATTAACTAAAAAATTATTTTTCAACTTCACCATAAAAATACCTGCTAAAAATTTACATAAATTATTGAAAAATTTAAAAAAGCCAGATTTTATTTAGTATAAAATACAGGGAGTATAAGCCAGATTTTATTTAGTATAAAATTACACGATCACAAATATCGCACGTTGGAGAGCATGTTTTGCGAACGGCAACAAACTGCGGTAAATGCATACGAGACATCAAGTGGTTATTGACACTGCTGCTAAAGCTGCTAATAAGAGTCCATCTAGTATGAGATGAAGATGTTTTTTTAATCATCTTTTGGTCATCTCATCTTTTTCCTATCGTACGCCAGTAGCTTTAGTGTGTTTTTATTTGTCTAATTTGTAACTGAATTTTAATAAAGTTATGCGTCTGTGTTGTTATCGTTTAAAAATGAATGAATGGTCAGTTGAAAGACCTTTGTCAGTTTTGTTGGTAACACATAATAAATTAATGACCAATAGTTTGTAAACTGTTTTTTAGACGTTTTTTGACAAGTTTTCGTCATTAGGACGCTGTTTTTAATCAAAATCTCTTTAAAAAATCGTTCATTCTAATATTTTTTCAGTGTCACCATAATCAATATTATCATCTTCATCATCAACATAATCATAATCATCAACATCTCAGTCATCATCATCATCTCCGTCATCATCATCATCTTCATCATGATCTCTATCGCCATAAGAAATCTCTTTCCGGAGAAACACTTACTCCAATTAATAACATCAAGTGGGCTAACAACAGCAACAACTCCACCTAAGTAGACTCTCCTTGCAAGATAATTATTATTATTATTATATTAATTATCTTTTTATATTTATATTATAAATTAATATTCTACCGTTATAATTTTATTATAACTGATATATTTTCTTTTTTACTCCTAGATCTTGTTTATATTTTTTCTGGTCTAAAAAATTATATGTAGGAAAATTTTTTTAAACAAAAATGATAAAATCAATGTTAATGTTTTGCTACTTTTTGATATAATTAATTCGGTACTAATATATGTATTATATTTTTATAGATATTTCTATATATTTCTTTCTGGCCTAAAAAATTGATTGAATGTAGTCTATGACAAGATGAATTTTATAGCAAGTAGCGAAATTATAGAAAATCAATAAAAAAAGTAGATAAAAAACAGTTTAAAATTATGAAAGAAACTACTAAAAATTGAAATATTAATAATAAATTGAATAAATATTTTTTAGATTTATGTATCAGCTTTCGTCAAAAATACTTTAAACAGTCTGAAAAATAACACCGAATGAAAATAACCATAAAGATAGGGGGACCCTTACTTTGTAACAAACTTTTTACACCAAAAAATTTAAAGTTTTTCAAGTAAAAATATGATAATTCATAGATGGTTTCATTTCAGTTTTCAATAAATTTCTGATTCATAAAATACCAAAATGCATTTGAAATGTCTCTTGTTGTGGCTCTCAACATCACTGTCGACGGCAGACGATTTTATTCGCCTTCGTGTGGCTCGCTTCCCTGTGGCTGGCTCAAATTTTCTCAATTTTTGTATATTAATCCTCCACTGGCCTCATCATAAAACATCCTATCTAATCAGTACTCAAGTCAAGTGCCAGTCCTGATAATGTAATAAAACAATTAGCATCATATTTGCTCAAAAATTAATTAAAATATACCTAACTGAATAAATGTCTGCTTGCGATCAACACAGGACTGCTTGCTCGCTTACACGGTTTATTGCATGGCTGGTCTACACTTACGTACGTGTCTCATGAAGAAAGAAAATATATGATTATTTTTAGAACTGATATATGATTGAATATATAAATGTAAATACTGACATGAAATGTATGTGTATTTGTGTATAGATAGTGTGTATTTGTAAATGTGGGTGCGTATGTATACTGGGATAAATTTTTCAGTTTATTCAATTTCAACTCAGAGATTTTGTTTAGTCTTTTCAAAATCAAAAAGTCGAATAATTTTTTTCAAATAATTTATTCAGAAATTTATTTTATAAAAATAAATTATAATTATTAAAACAAGTTTTGCTTATAATAAATTTCGTCAAATGTTTCAGAGTGAGACATCAATCCGACAAATCGGCTTTTCACTAGTTTGACAGCTTGCCCTTGTATTTGAAGTCGATTCCTTTTATATGGTTCACCAGCCTGATGCAAACGAATGGATGAACAAATTTAATGGTGAACAATGCGAACATATTTCAATCAAACCCATTTAATCAATCCAATTAATCTACAATTTATATAGCGCCATTTCCGTATTGCTCATTAGCGCTTCTTAACGTTTTTATAGATACACGCGGGTGAACTAACGCATCATTTACGTTGCAGAAATAATTTTTGCAATTTTGAATAAGCAACTGACCATTCCTTGGCAGTTTGAATTTGATTGGAGGAGACGGTCGTGGTGTATCCGCTAAGGTCCTTCTCAAAGTCGGTGTGAATCTTGCGGTGGGAGTCGTACTCGCTGTAACCAGCATCCTTCATCATTTTCTGCACATTTTTCAATTCAAGTACTTGTAAATAAACGTACAATAAAATTATTTTCAATTGTTAAAAATTGACCTCTTCGGTTCTGAAGTGAGTTTCGATGACGTTCCTCAGGTTGGTGAGGGCCTGCGAACTGCCAGGCGACTGTTCGACGTCGTAGATGCCCTTGAACAGTCCCTTGTGCTGCTCATCCAACGTATCGTACTGGTGGCAGGGTGGAGGAGTTGTTAAATAATGTACCGTGCAACAATTGAAATATTCAAGTATGAAATAAACGAGGAACATGAGGTACTCACAGATACACGGAAGGATTCGTTCCACTGGAACGGCGAAGGAATATCAGATGCCAGAAGGCTGGCAACGCAGAGAGCCAAAACGAAGAAAGCTTTCATCTCGAATGTTAGAATCTCAAATTGAATTTGACTTCAATAAAAACTGCTGAGATGATCCGCCTTATATAGCTTTTAAAATATCAAAGTTCATCTCAGAATTCAAAGCCTCTTGTGCAACGTCATATTGAAAAACTAAGTTGGATTTTCAGTTGGTTTATTTGGATGATGGATTTGCAGTTTGTGAGCGCTATTAAAAGCAGCATGTTCTACCAAATTAAAGATGTTAACCTTAAAATTTAGATCATTCCTACCTCAGTCTAAAATGTTCTTCTTAAATCTTTTCAAATATTATTCAATAATTTTCATTCATGCTGGATTCATTGTTAAAATTAAACTCTTCGTACATCAACACGCATCAAGTTTTATCTGTTCCGTTCTTTACCCTTTTCATCTAACCCGCCCTACGATGAACTTCTGCCCCATCATAAGTAAGTCTAATTTCGTACCTCAATTTCAAATATCTACTCAACTTGATCTTGCTATTGAAAAATTGCAGCCGAAATACCTACATACGATTAATAGAAACAATATACGGGTTGAACATTGATTGCCTCGTATCTCAATAGCAAAAAAGTGAAAGGGCCTATACCATGTCAGCAATAAAATCTTTCTTCAAAAATGTTTCAATAATTTTTTTACTGATAATTCCCCGAATTCACGAGCAATATTATTTCGCAACGACATCACTCTTCACTTAACACACATAACATGTTTGTGTGTGTGTGTGCGTGGCGCGCGCGTGTGTGCGCGTGTGTGTGTAGTGAGATGAACTTTTGTGCCACTACCCTAAATTTTCTTTCTAGTCATTTACCTGCCACCATCAAGTCGGAATCTAGTTGAACCCGTCCAACCATCCATGTTCTAAAAATAATTTACCACATTTGTATTTGGATGGTGGATTTGTTAACTGTCCTCTAACCCATTGCATCTAACCTATTTTCTTGGTTCAAAAACCTCTAATAAAACAAAATTATTATTCAATTGCAGAACAAATCTTTAAAATCTTACATTCAGATAATTTCCCGTTATATTGATTGTTTCAACATTTTTCAAAACATCTGTTAAATATAATGTTGTTCATTTACGGTTTAAAAAACTTGTTCTACAAGTTTTATGTACAGATATAATATTTGATGTACGAATTACTGTATATATGAAATCTTTTAAGGTGTTTTCGCTGAATCTAACGGACATGGAAGACTATTTTAGAGATTTCAATTTTTTTTCAATTTAGGAATCCAAATTTTAATACGCATTGAATGGAAGTCATTAGGTACAGCAAAAATTACACACACACGCGCGCGCAATTTATTTAAAAGCAAATCATTAAAATTTAAAATGTTTAAACAATAAAAATAAATTGACTTGAAAACTAGCAAAATAAACTTCATAAAACATCTTGAAATAATCAAAAACAATATAAAGGAAATAACTAAATAAGAACAAAACTCAGATTTGAAATGAAATTTGGCAGGGCTGTAGCTGTGTACAATCAGGTCACTCAAAAATATAGCAATACAGTACTCAAGCAGCAAAAAGTAGATTATAATGCTAACAACAGTTCATAATTCACATAATTTACGCAATTCACATAATTCACATAATTGAATAATCGTCTTCTTCGAACAGATCCAATTCCGAAAAATCGCTAAAACTTTTACAACGCATAAAGCGCAAAAAACATTTTGATTGAAACGTGTTTAGAGGAGAAAAACACACATAAAAACAAGAAAACATGATTAAGATAAACCAAAGAGACAGATGCAGGTAAAGAAACATTCAATCTAAAGATTAACCATGACTGACTGACTGACTGACTTTAACATAAATGTATATACACATTTAAAAACAATTAAAGACAGAAAAGTTATATTTTAACGCATAAATTTAACTCTATAAAAATAGAATCAAAAAGTTTAATCAATGACTGGCTGATAAAAAAATATAAATGCAGGTCGTAGTAAAAGAAATAAAAATTTTAATACATATAAACTTTTTTTTCAAGTCTTAAATAGAAACACTTATAATAAGCACATGAATAATTCGCTTACACACAACACACAGACACAAACAAACAGACAAACATGCATGAATCAGCATTGATATAAACTTAAATTTTTTCAACTGACATTTAAGTATGAAAATAAAGTAAAACAATGTAAGAATAATTTGCATTTAAATATAAATGTAACACACACACACACACACACACACACACACACACACACACACACACACACACACACACACACACACACACACACACACACACACACACACACACACAGATAGAAGACGATGTTAGACGGCCAGTATAAAAAAAATTATGACGTCACTGATACTTAATGACGTAGAAAGCATTGTTGAGAGTAGCCACAAAGAGGAGTTTGTTCAGCGGGTCAATGGCTAGCCTCCAAGCGTCCATGATGTTGTCGTCCAGGATTGTTAGAAAAGTCAAATCCCCGTCAAACAAGGAGATTCGGCCGTTGTTGGCGTCACAGACGAAGATGAAGCAGGAGTCGTTGTAGGGGCGTGAGGTACTGGGATGACTGTGGTGATCTGTTTGAATCAGTGGATGTCGATGAGTGTTTGTGGTCAGTCAGTGGTCAGTGTGTATTGGTGTGTCTGTAATTTTTAGAATGTGCGTACGTGCATGGCTATTTATACTGGCTTCTGAATGCAGTTGAATTACTCAAATGAAATTTATGTGATAATTAAATTAAAGCGTAAAGCGTGAAATGATCAATTAAGACCTCAAATGAGGCTGTGTAATGTAATAAGCGTAATAATCGTACATACATCGATGAACGCCAACAAAACCAAGGCCCAAACGTGTAACATGTTATATGTCGTTTAATAAATAAGCACACATGGAAACAACTTCACAATAAGTAAGGAACAGAAAGAAAGAAAAAGACAGAGAGAAAAAGAAAAAAAGAGAAAGGAGAGAGAGAGAAAGAGAGAGGAATGGAGAAAGAGAAAAAAAGAAAGATGTGTGCCAACCAGAATCAGTCGGTTCCTTTCTATCCAGAGCAGCATGCACGGGGTAATCCACTTGGAGATGTGCTACGCTACCCCTCCCCTCCCCAAAACTTTTCACCATCTTCCCCCACTCATTAACCAAAAAAACTCCACAGAGCTCGTACAAGTGATCGAAGAGGGTGACAAAATGGCTGTCGTCCAATCTACTCGCGTGTAGAATATCTCGGATGGGTGGAATGACCGAAAATGAGGTCGTCGGCTCTGGAAAGGTCAATCCAGTTAATGATGAAGATGATGAAGATGATATTATGAGTAGAGATGATAGGGAGTATTCAAGGATTTTGTTGGTGACGCCTGCAATTAGAAGTCGATCCTGGTTTGAGGAGAGGGAGAGAGTTTCATTCAGTGGGACTAGCCAGGATTTCATGATGAATTTTGGAGGTCCTATGCTAGGATTAAATGGCACGTTAATCTGGTGGGTTTATATGTGATGATGTTGGTTTATATGTGATGATGATCGTTTAAACGTGAAGATGTTGGTTTATATGTGATGATGTTCGTTTAAATGTGATGATGTTTTTTGCAAATGTTATACTGTCCATGATGATGTTGGTGATGATTTCGTCAATGATGATGACAAAAATAATGATAATATTTATAAGACTAGTCAACAAACAAGAACAAGGACGCGCGCGCGCGCACACACACATATACACACACACACACGTATACACACACACACTTATACACACACACACGTATACACACACACACATGTATACACACACACACGCACAAAACAAAGACTTAATTAAATCAACTATAGTTCATTCATTAAGATTGCAGGCATAGGCATACAAACCCTTCTAAAAAAGACACATAGCAAGCTGCAAAAAGTTCACAACAAAAATTGAGAAATGAAGAAATTGGAACAACACAGAGAAACTAGAAAAAAATGAAAATGATAGAGAGAGAGAGAGAGAGAGAGAGAGAGAGAGAGAGAGAGAGAGAGAGAGAGAGAGAGAGAGAGAGAGAGAAAGAGAGAGCAACCTGGTGTATCTTTCCATGTAAATTATCCAGAATGAAGACATAGGTGTGGGAGAGTTCGTCACTGATGATGGTGGTCATATCCCAAGGTGTGTCAAGATCGGGTAAGTGAATTCTTTCTGACGCTGGCTTCTCTTTTAAGGTTGTCAGGTCGAATCTGATGAAAATTGGTTGTTCCTACAATATGTGATTCTAAGTTTTTGAAAAGATATTTCATCATTTATAGAACGTAAAAGTGAATTATCAGAATATATAATGAGTTAAACAACCGGACTAACAACTAACTCATCCTCAAGCAAACGGTTAACCAGCCGATCTATGAAAACAAAATAAACCCCAAGATAGTCAGCCACCAGCCAACCTTAGAATATCTCCGGAATTTTCTACAGCCACAAAAAATTCTCCTCTGCCAACAGCAATGGCAGCTACTCCACACGACGTCTCCTTACATTTCTTCCACACCACTTTTGGAACGTTTCTTAAACTTTCTTCCACATTTCTGCCATCAACATCTTCACAACCTGGCACTTTTTCAATGGTAGAAGCAGTATTTAAAGTTTCTAAATTTGAATTTGGTTTTTTGAACTCTTTGATCTTTTTCTGAAGTTCAATGTGTCCAAGTAAGGAGAGAGTGTCGATATGTAGATTGGAAGGAATGAACTGAGCAGAGGTCGTTTCTCTCTCCTTACCGTGCAGTGAAAACATTTTAATGTGCTCTGTACGTCTCTTGACATTCCTCACTGAATCTATCAACTCCTCCTCAGTAGCATGCTCTAACATGGCTTTCACGTATGAATTAAAGTACTCTAGATCATCATCAATTGATTTTTTGTTATTCATTTTAAAGTTTTCCATGTCCTTCATGCACTTGCTTTTCACCTGGCTCACTTGCTTCAGCAAATCTGCAGCCTGCCTTTTGATCACTGCCTCCAAATATTCTGCCTTCTCTTTTATTTCTTTTGAAGTTAGATCCAACTCATCTAAAACTTCTTTTTTTGTTTTGAGTTCAGCTTCAATTTCATTTTCAAGTTGTGTTGTTTTTCTGTGAATGTCCCGTGACATAGACCTCATTTCTTCTTTAACAACGGCAGCCATTTCTTGGAGGTCGATGCAATTGTGTTTGTCGTGATAGCCAGTCGAACAGACCGGGCATCCCATACTTTCACAATCTACACAGAAAAAATTTATTTCAACATTTGGATGCACGGAACAGAATGATTTTTCTGCTCTGGTATCAGTTTTGACCATACGAGAGAGGAATTTAGTTTCATTGCAAGCGGCTTTATTGTCTGGCAAAAATTTTTCCCCACAAATTGGACAATAGAAACCTTCATCTACAGTGAATTTGGATTCGTAGTCGCTTAGACACAAAGAGCAGAAGGAATGAAAGCATGGTAGCTGTTTAGGCCCTTTCAGAACATCCATACATAGCCGACATTTTATTAAATTCTCCATTCTCCCTAAAAATTAATTTAAAAAATATTTTTAAAACACAGTTACACACATGCACACATACAATACGAATACATACACACACAAATATAATATTATAAAATAAATTATATTACAATTATATAATTAATTTTTATAACAATACACATATAAAATATTAATTATAATCAAAAAACCAAACCTCAGAGGCGCAAAAATCAAAAGAAACAAAAATATGAATTTCTGAATTAGTGAATTACTAGTATTACTACAAAACAGACATAATGATGATGGAAAACATAGAATTTAACAACGTAGTATTGAGTGAGGAATGTTAACAAAGATTTAGTTAGCCATTAGAAACCTAAAAATATCTGACGATTAAAAAAATAACACCTCTTTTCATTAAAAAAATAAAAACTACGTTATGATGAATACAGAAAAAGAAAACATTGAAACGTACGAGACTGAAGTTAGCCACGATGGCTGACCGACCTAAGAGACCGTGAAAAACCAATCAGTCAGTCAGTCAGTCAGTCAGTCAGTCAGTCAGTCAGTCAGTCAGTCAGTCAGTCAGTCAGTCAGTCAGTCAGTCAGTCAGTCAGTCAGTCAGTCAGTCAGTCAGTCAGTCAGTCAGTCAGTCAGTCAGTCAGTCAGTCAGTCAGTCAGTCAGTCAGTCAGTCAGTCAGTCAGTCAGTCAGTCAGTCAGTCAGTCAGTCAGTCAGTCAGTCAGTCAGTCAGTCAGTCAGTCAGTCAGTCAGTCAGTCAGTCAGTCAGTCAGTCAGTCAGTCAGTCAGTCAGTCAGTCAGTCAGTCAGTCAGTCAGTCAGTCAGTCAGTCAGTCAGTCAGTCAGTCAGTCAGTCAGTCAGTCAGTCAGTCAGTCAGTCAGTCAGTCAGTCAGTCAGTCAGTCAGTCAGTCAGTCAGTCAGTCAGTCAGTCAGTCAGTCAGTCAATCAATCAATCAATCAGCTTATAAAGCGCTATTCCGCGATGTTCAACAGCGCACTTCAATGAATTTTGAAAACAGATGGGTCTTGAGATGCGCTCTGAACTTCGTAATTGATGGAGAAGTAGCCAGATAGGAAGGTAGAGAGTTCCAGAGAAAAAAGCCAGAAAAAGCAAATACAAATTTAGCAAGAGTGTTTAACACGAGTTAAGAGGAAGTGAGAGAAATAGAGAAAGAGGTTTACATGTTAAACACGTATATGTTAAACAGCTTGTTCAATGGATTGCACTCTTCCTAGGAATCAGAGGAATCAAACGACACACAACCAGCCTATTTGAATACATGTTAAACGACGCATCACATACAGAGCCTTTGATAATAAGTGGAGATATTTTTGCCATATTCGAACCTGGTCACAGAAGAAAATTCACGATATTAGAACAACGATAAAATGAGCAACAAAATGTATTTTTTGAAATTATTTTCCAAACTGTTATTTTCTTTATTTATAATTTAATAGTATACTTTAAAAGTTTAAATTAAACATTTTTCTCATATATTTAATTTCAACAAATTGGCTGAAAACAGTCTTCAAAATATCCGTAGATGCTTAACATTCAGAGATTTTACTTAAATTTAAACGCAAATACAATGAGATGTGTGTACGTGTGTGTGTACGTGTGTGTACGTACGTACGTGTGTGTGTGTACATGTGTGTGTATGTGTGTTCATTTATTTCTTTATATTTACAATATAAGCAAAATTGTATGCAGTAAGATTGTGAGGTACATTTAACGCAATGATGACAACAACAACAATAATAATATTAGTAATATAAGTAAAAAACCAATAAATAAAATAATTACAACAACAATAATAATAATAATAACATTGTTAATAGATACATGATACATTTCAATAGCAATGACAAAATTGTATGCCCCTTTAAACAAACATAATAATTTTTATTATTTGGTGAGAATAATAATCATAATAAATAAATAAATAAATTAATTAATTAATAAAGATAAAAAGTTCAAAACGTAGGTTCAAAAATAAACAAGTTTATTGGCGACATTGCCATCCTGTTCAACCAAATGCGAGAACTCCAAGACCGGTGATGATGACGACGACGACGACGATAGAGATGGTGATGATAATGATGATTGTAAAGGTGGCGATGATGATGATGCTGATGATAATGAAGATGGCGATGATGATGATGATGATGTTGACGATCGACGGTTTGGTTTATAATCATAAGAAATATTACTGAAAGTCAGTCGTCTGACGATTTCGCGGGTTAAAATTCGTGGCGTTGGCGTTTCCTGCTGCTTCTGCTGCTGCTGAGGTGTCGATAGGAATGATTGTTGTTGTTGTTGCTGTTGTTGTTGGTGTTGTTGTTGTTGTTGCAGCTGTTGTTGTTGGTGTTGTTGTTGCTGCTGCTGCTGTTGTTGCTGTTGCGACTCCGTTGACGTTGTTGAAGTCGCTACAAGTGACAGTGACGGTAATTGATATGACGTTGTTGTAGTTGTTGCAGCCGTCGTCATAGTCACACTGTCTACGTTGTTGTTTTTGTTGTTGTTTATGTTTTCAAAAGTATTATTATTATTGTTGCTGTTGTTGTTGTTGATGATGATGTTGTTGTCACTTTTATTAAAATTTTGCGCTCTACTTTGGAAATTGTTGAAAATTATTTCCATGAGGTTAATGGAAGCCGTTATGCTTGCTAAAGCGTTTTGTTGCGTTTTTTCACATGTATGTTGTTGTAGTTGAAGTTGTTGCTGGTGCTGTAGCCTTTGTTGCTGTTGTTTGTTTCTGATAGAGTTTTGTTGTTTTTGCAATATCAATAATGTTTGTTGCTGGATCTTTCGTTTCTGGGACAACATCAACTGAAGTTGTTGTTTTTGTTGTTGCTGATGTGGCTGTTGCTGGCTTAGTTGCTGCTGCTCCGACTGCTGTTGTTGTTGTTGGGATGGTGGTGTTACTAAATCATCAAAAAACTTGCTTTTTTGTAAGTAGCATTGAACTCTTAGAGGCGGTATTCCACATGATAATAACGATGGCGATGATGTTTTTGTGGTTGCCGTTGGTGCCGTTGATGTGGCTACTGCAGTTGCTGATGTTATTGTACTAGCTGTCGTAGTTGTGGTTGCTAATGTAGTAGTCATAGTAGTTGTGGTTGCTGTTGATTGTTCCAGCGATGAAAATGCTGATATTTCGCTTGTTGGTTTTGCTGTTGCTGATGGTGTTGTCATCCCAAATGAGATCCACTTTATTTTTGTTGTTTTATTCTTCGTCGCCATATTTTTTAAACTCCTCACCGTCCTCAAGCTCTTTCTCCTCACTCTCACTTTCGCCCTATCTCTCCTCAGTGATGATGATGACGATGATGGCGGTAGTGGTGGTAGTGATGATGATGATGGTGTTGCTGCTGATGATGATGATGATAAAGAAGGTGTTAATGAAAAAGTTGATAACAGTTTTGTTGCTGTGGATCGCAATTTTGATGATGATAACATTGATCCAAATGATGAGGATGATGATGATGATATAGTAGAAGATGATGATGATGATGTTGTTGTTGATGATGATGCTACAGAAGCAGATGATGATGATGTTGATGTTGATGATGATATTGAAGCAGATGATGATGACGTTGATGATGATGATGGTAACGGGGCAGCGTCAGTTCTAGATGACATCATTGTAGATGATGACGAAACGGTTATTGAAGGTGACGATCGCCACAATGATGATGATGATGATGATGAGAATGATGATGATGATGATGACGATGATGATGATTGTGTGGTTATCATTGAAACGGATGTCGATAATGATACAGCAGTTGTCGCTACTGGTAATGATGATGATGAGGATGTTATAACTGACAATGATGACGACGACGACGATAATGATCTACTACTGACTGCAGATGAAGACGTCAAAGATGAAGCTGCTGTCGTTGAGATTGTTGGCGTCGGTAATGATAACAAAGGTTGTGATGATGATGATGATGACGGTAGTGTCAGTGATGATGATGATGATGATGAAATTTTTGGTAATGATGATTCTGGAAGTTCTGATAGTGATACTGGAAGTCCTGATAGTGATACTGGAAGTCCTGATAGTGATACAGGAAGTCCTGATAATGATAGTGGCTGCAGACCACCACCAACGTCATCATCCTCTTCATCATTCATCAATCCATCCAGGCCGGCACAAACCTCGCTGCAGAACACCAATGTGACGATGACGTTGTAGCCACCGTTCAGGTGATGACGACCGTCATCTGCATTACTAGCCTCATCATAATTAGACCTGGCTGATTTCATTTTCGTAAAAAATTTCCTCCCCATGAGCGAGGCAGTACATGTTTGACATCGAAAGCACGAACCATCGGCATGCCAAACGCTATTCTCGTTCACTTGAAAGTAGTTTGTGTCCGTGAGAACGGCTTTTGAACAGGACGAACAACGTTTTGCGTGGTGAACATCGTAACATTGCAAACAACAGATGCTAAATTTGTATTCGTTTGTGTTACTGCTGTTGTTGTACTGATATATCATGTTGTTGTTGCTGTTAACCACTTCACGACGATCCATGCTAAAATATCTTGCATTTATTTCATCGATACTTCGATAATGGCTGCTGTTACTGTGGTTATTATCGAAGCTGCAATAGCTGCCGATGTTGTAGTAGTCGTTGTGGTTGTTGAAGTTACTGCTGTTGCTGTTGTAGTTGTAGTGGTAATCCCCATTGTTTCTGTTTATACCGACACCGATTGATGATCTTTTCTCTTGGGCGATGACGCATTCACTTCCGGCAAGTGTCACGTGACAGTGGCAGCAGACGAAGTGGCGTAGATGAAAGTAATGGCCGTTATTCGATACGATGTCTGAGGCGGTTGGCTGGAGGGCCTGTGTTGGAGATGAAGGTGATGGTTGTGAGGATCATACGGTGAAGATGTTGGTAATAAGGATGATGATAGTAAAATGCAGGAAGTGTTGATTTACATTGAATGCTTAAAATTTTTTTAAATCCCAAAAACAAAACACACACACACGCACACACACACGTACACGCGCACACACAAAGTAGGCTATACAAATGAATGTGAAAAAATAGTACTAGCCTCATCACAAACAGCACAAAATATTCCGACTGTACTGGTCATGTTGTTGTTGTTGTTGTTGAAACGTGCCAATTGTTGTTGTTGTTTGATAAATCTACGCTGTTGCGGCTGTAGCTGTTGTGGCTGTTGATGTCGTTGTTGTGGTTGTTGATGTCGTCGTTGTGGTTGTTGTTGATGTTTGTTGAAGTAATCGTAATCATTTGTTGGCACGCACTTGAGCAGAGCTGATTCAATTCGTTGTCGTTGTTGAGAATGTCGTCGTAGGAACATGTTGTAATAGTAGTCGTCACTTTGTTGATGTTGCTGTATGTATTGTTGTTGTTGCTGATGTTGTTGTTGTTGCTGAACGTGGTTGTTGATGTGATTGCGACTGAGTTGATGTCTTTCTTTGTGAAGGAGTTTTTTCAAGAACGAACTCATTTTTTATGTTCTCGTTTTGTCGTTTTGATTTACTATACCGCTGCTGTCAGTAATGCTGCTGTTGTTGTTGTTGTTATTAATGTTGTCGTTGTTGAGGTTGTTGTTAATGTTGTTGTTATTAATGTTGTCGTTGTTGAGGTTGTTGTCAACGTTTGTATTGTATTTGATGTAGTTTTGTTAAAGTTGTTTTGATGTAATTGTTGTCTTTGCCTATTTTGTTTAACAAAGTTTGTCTATATTTTTTATAGTTATTAGTTGATCAGCGAACTTTCTAAAAGACTCTTGCTTTAAACCAGCTCCTAAACAAAATAATAAAAATCTCATATTAAACTTTTTATAAATATAAATATATATTTACATACATATATAGAGAGAGAAAGGATTTAATTATACTTAAAATAATAATAATTTTATATTAATAACTTCATTATTTTAATAAATATAATAAATAAATTCCAAACCTTTAGTATAAAGTCTTAGTTAAGTAAATCCAAGCGATATGTAGCAGAAGCCAATTTGTTCATTACTATGAGTAACTGAAATTTATGCAAATGCCACCATCACAGCCCTTTATATATATTCTGCAATCACACACACACATACACGCACGCACACATACATATACACTTGTATATGTATGTTCATTATGGTATTTTTATGTGCGTGTGTGTGTGAATGTAATAAAGTTATCACCACTTTACAATCGTAATAATAATCCAAACGAATACCAATACATACATGTGTATATGTGTGTGTGTGTTTGTATGTGTGTATGAGTTTGTATGTGTGTGCGTGTGTGTTTGTCTGTTTGTATGTGTTTATGAGTTTGTATGTGTGAGTTTGTATGTGTGTGTATATGTGTGTGTTGTTATTTTATCCTTAATGATATTTATAGATTTGAATTTGATGTGATTATTTATATGTGTGATTGTAAATATTTTTGTGTGTTTGTGTGCAAAAATACACTATATTATTTATGTTTGTGTGTGTGCGTGCGTGTGTGCGTGCGTGCACAATGATGAATGTTCTTATTTGTGACAAATTTATTAACCCCCCTACCAATGACATCTTCACTGAACGCACACAAACACACACAGACGCACGCACACAAACACACACATATATATATAAATATACACAAAATCGCATACATACATGCATTACATTACATACATATATGTGCATATTCTTGAACACGTACAATTATTCCTTCAGATATTTACACATGCTTACACAAATACATACATACATACACACACACACACACACACAGAGATACACTCACATACAAACACACACATACATACATACACATGTCAAACGTGGCACCCTGTGTGGAAAGCAATGGAAAGATTAATTTTGAAATGACTTATCGCTGAACGATAAATAATTTACTCTATGTAACTCCTCTTAACTATTTTTTTATGATGTTTAAAAAATATTATTATTAAACAATATAATTATGGAAAATTATGAATAAATATATTTTTTATTAAGTTCGTGTGTGGCTTAAGTGTGATTTATATATCATGGTATTTAAATTGCATTTTAGAATAATGCATACGCCCATATCTATTGAGAAGATAAATGCATGTGTGCATGTGTATTTATTTGTATGTATATGTGTATTTGTATGTGTGTGTATTTGTGCGTGTGTGTATGTGTGTATATGCATGCGTGTATAGTATAGCTAGCTTCATTTGGTTTACACACACACACACATACACATGTATTAGCATATGATTGTTCATTAGCATTTATATATGTATACGCATTGTTAAATATATAGAGATTTTAAAATTTACATAACGCATGAACACACACACAAACATACGCACACATACATAGACATACTCACATATACAGAGATTTACACACACACACACACATACGCACACACGTACATAAACACACACACGTACACACGTGTATGAACATACACACATACATACCATCACGCCATGGTTTGTCTTTATAATTACTCACCTCACCTGCCCAATATTCATAAACAACAACAAACAAACATATATACAAACATATCTGGAGAATATGTTGGTATGTATGTATGTGTGTGTGAGTGTGAATGTATGTGTATGTAGGAATGTATGGATGAAAACATGTACGTTTGTATGCATGTGTGTATGTGTGTGTGTGTCTGTACGTGATTGTATAATACGTAATACAGTGATTTGTATTTTTGAAGATGTAATTGTATAGTGTTATATGTATATGTGTGTATGTATGCATACATTTGTGTGTGTGTTTGTGTGTATGCATACATGTGTGTGTGTTTGTGTGTGCTTGTGTGTGCGTGTTAAATGAATTAGTCACACATCCATCATTATAAAGATATAATGATAAACAAATTTGTAATGGCACGCAGAAAAGAGTTCGCGACTAAATTAAAGTAATTTTGAAATAAAATTTGGCCTATTTAAACGCTTAAATTATTATTATCAAGTTGAAAATTCATTATTTCCATAACGATAACAACAACATTTTCCTCTACAACAACAACGTCAATAACATTAACAGCGTGAAAAAACATTAAAAACTACATCAGCAACATTAATACCAGAAGCAGAAACAAAATTATAAGCAATCGTAGAAAATTAATCAACAACAACTTTACGTGAACAACATCAACTACTACTACTACTACTACTACTACTACTACTATTACTACTACTATTACTACTACTTCTACTACTACTACTTCTATACTACTACTACTATTATTAAAACTACTACTACTACTACTGCTGCTGTTGTTGCTGCTTTGTTGTTGTTACTACTACTACTACTGCTGTTGTTGTTGATATATTTTAACAAAATACTACAATAACAATATAAACAACAAACAACAACAACAACAAATAAACAGCAACAATAGTAATATTAATCCCAAAACTGCTAACAAAATGTAATCCCGTACAGTTGTTTGTTTGCAAAGTTAGGCGCATTGTCTGGCTAATCATTTCTGCTTGTGACGTAATAGTTCCTGTGTGACGTCATCATCGAACAGCGGAAGTTGTATTTGATGACCGCTTGGTCGTTAAATTTGTTTGTTGTTTAAATATTGACAAACATTCGGATCAATAAACTTTATAACAACCTCCTCATCGTCTTCATCATCTTCTTCATCATCATCATCTTCTTCTTCATCATCATGTTCTTCTTCATCATCATCATCATCTTCGTCAACACAGTCACGCATACATTAGCATAAATTACATCAAAATACATTGCATGTTTTAGAAATATCAACTATTTTAATTATAAAGTGACATGACGATGACATACAAATTTTATTACTACGGCACCAGTATCGTAAATGTATCAACTTTGCCAGTAAGATTGTTGTAACAACAATCACAAAAACAACAGCTTTAACATCACGTGTTAATGTCATTATTAATGTTGTTATTATTTATGTTATGATAATATAATGTAGTATAATTATACAACTCCAACAATAAAAGCTACGAAGAGTTAAGGAAACTAGACCGTAAAAATTCCAACATCTATCAACAACATTAACAGCCAGCAGTACAAACATTATCACATCATCAACAACAACAACAACATCATCAACAACATCAACAATTACAACAACAACAACTACAGCATCATCATCAACAACAGCAACTACAACATCAACAACCACAACAGCAACAACAACAACAGCACACTTAATAATGGGTTTCAATGACACGAGGTCACCGTATTATGCCTTCAGTCCTATCTGACACTACCTGCACAACAACAAAAATACCTTTGCTACTACTACTACTACCGCTGCTGCTGCTACTACTACCACTACTACTACTACTACTGCTACTACTACTACCGCTGCTACTACTACTACTGCTACTACTACTGCTACTACTACTACTACTACTACTACTACTACTACTACTACTAATACTACTACTATTACTAATATTACTAATACTACTACTACTACTGCTAGTGCTGCTACAGCTGTTACTACTACTGTTGCTAATACTACTACGACTGCTAAAGCTACGGCTGCTATAACTACAGCTGCTACTATTATAATTACTACTATAATTACTACTCTACTAATGCTGATACTGCTACAACTACTAATGCGGCTTCTCCTACCGCGATTAATACAGCCACAACGACAACAACAATAACAACACTAACATCCGCCCAAGTATTTCAATGAGGAAAGTATGTTAATACATCCATCCATAGGACTGATCTGATACTCACCTAATAATTACCGTCCACATACTTTTGCGTGTACGTTACTGCTTTGTCGTATTGCTGAGTCCTTGTTTGTGTTTTTGTTTGTTCGTTCGTTTGTTTGTTTGTTTGTTTGTCTGTTTGTTTGTCTGCTTGTCTGTCTGTCTGTTTGTTTGTTTGTATTTGTTCGTTTGTCTGTCTGTTTGTTTGTCTGTCTGTTTGTTTGTTCGTTCGTTTGTCTGTTTGTTTTGTAGGAGATTTTTTGTGATGTTGTATGTTTTTGGTTTGTCAAGTAAGAGAAAGAAAGAGAAAGAGAGAAAGATTGAAAAAGAGAAAGAAAGAGAAAGAGAGAAAGATTGAAAAAGAGAAAGAAAGAGAGAAAGATTGAAAAAAGAATAAACGAAACTTGAAAAATAAAAAGAGAAAAAAGAGAGAGAGAGAGAGAGAGAGAGAGAGAGAGAGAGAGAGAGAGAGAGAGAGAGAGTAGAGGAACCTCTAATTTATATTTCGCCTAAGCTGGGTCGTGAACTGTTACATGCTAAGATATGGTTATTAAGATGGCGATGATGGTGACGATGTTATTGTTGTTGTTGATGATAAATATTATTATTATTATTATCATGTTGTTGTTGATAATGATGATGATGATGTTAGCGAAGATGACAGTGATAATGATGATGATAACAGTGATAATTATAATATTTGTAATTATCTATAATTTTTTTCATATTTATTCGTTCGTTCGTTCTTTCGATCGTTCGTTCAATCATTTATTTTTTCTTCCACTCAAACATCTGCCCCTATTCAAATTTCAAAATAGTTCACAAATCAAACTCAAACAAATTTTATTGGTCTATCGAATGAACGGCGCTTTTATCAAATCATTGTGACGATGTTATGTTGTGCGTGCGTGCATTCATGCGTTAATATTTAAAGAAGAAATAATGTACAGGGCATATTCATGATTGTACGTGACTGTATGCATGTGCTTGTGTGTGTGTGTTTGTGTGTGTGTTGTGTGTGTATCTGTGTGTATGTGTGTGTGGTGTCGGTTGCTGAATTTGTAGTAAGTGTATGTGTCTTACTGAATTTAAAATTTAAACTGGAGTTGGCCACCACCATAACATGCGATAGCCATAACATGCGATAGAAAGAGGAGGAAATGGATTGTCCATAGGATCGCGGAGAACTGATTCCGTAGTGATGAAATCATGAGTTGATTTTTGGAGCATGATGCTGATGCAGCGAATTAATTTGGCTACAATCTGACCTGCCGAGAAAACATTGAAATCAAGAAAAAATGGACAATGACCTATTTTCTTGGACAGTCAAAAGTTAACGATGTCTTGTCTTTAAGAAAAATATGATGATGTTGGGATGAATGATGACTAATGATATCAACCCTCTAAGTTAATGCTATATTCGGGAATATTTTAATAAAATGATGTTATTTAATGCAAAAATATATTAAATAAGAATTTTTGAAATATTTTATACTATATTTTTGGGATTATGGTATTATATTAGTGTAATATTGATGTAATGTTACTGGAAAGTATTTGAAGTATTTAAGTTAAAGTATGGTCAAAAAGTAACATAATGTGCGTTTTTTAAAACAAGTTTAAATTCAAAATTATTGAAAAGTTTGTTATATTTGTCATTTATATTTTTTTATTACCGTTTATTTTGTTTAATTTCAAAATAATTGTTCAACTTTTACATAAGTTGTGAATCGCTAGCAATTAATTTTTAAAACCCTCTGTTTTTGGCTGTTAGACAAACCAAACGCGAAAAGTTAATTTTAGTTAAATGTTGACAATGTGGCATTTTAAAGTTCAAAATTGTAAGTAATCGCGGCGTTGTCATTAAATAATTTTATTGCTGGTCTAGTATTTAAGGCTTTTTTATTAACGATCTACAAAGTTGGATTGCTCATTGTTGCTCGATTAAAAAATTGTACGGACTTGAAATATCTGTGCTTGTGATAATTTCATATCAAATTTCAATGAAATTTTGTTTTTTTTTAATTAAGTTACTTATAATATACTAATAAGTTTTTTTGATTTTATTTTGTAAAAATTTCAAAATTAAAATTTTAGATAAATTGTATCATAAAATTTCATAAAAATTAAATTTAATCATTAAATTTTAATGATTTTTAATCAAATTCCAACTAATTCTAATATTAATTATTCATTATAACAAATTTATCAGAAATTTGAGTTCACCACCAATTTCAATTCAAAGTTACAAATAATTAAAAATAATTTTTGAAATTTATATAGGTTGTTAAGTTAATGGAAAGAAATATAAATAGCATATGAAGAAATGAGATCAATTTTCTTCCATCTCACATGCATCCAAACGGAATCAGGCCTGCCATTTTTCACAAGGACTCTTGGTCATGTTAATCAGGTAGAGAGAAATTTGTGCACACACTCTCTCTCTCTCTCACACACACACACACGCACACACACACACACACACATTGGTCTTGTTTATGTTTATCATACACTGACACACACTCATTTGTACTACTCATGTTTACAAGATAAGAAGGAATGGTCCCACACACAAACATATTATTATATATATTTTATAATATATTTATAATAATATTTTTCAATAATTTAATAATTATTTCATTATTATTAAAATATTGTTTTAGTTACCTGATCAGGTGTTGAGTTCGTTGAATGTGGCCCATACATTCTGTTCCTCCTACCTTGCTGATCTGAAACAAACTTTATCTGGGGACATCTGTGTTAATTGGAGGGTGTTTAACACTGGGTAGGTTTGTTGGTTGGCTGGCTGGTTTGTAGATTGGTTGGCTGGCTGACTGGTTAGTTTGTTGGTTAGTTGTATGGTTGGTTAGTTGATTGATTGATTGATTTTTTGATAGGTTGATCATTTAAGAACTTATTTAGATTGTCAATTCTATCATAACAGATGAATTTTGTTATGTTACCTAAAAATTTCCTAAATTACTAATCTTATTTAATTACTCACACATTAATTACTTCATTTCATTTTCAGGATGACGATGATATTGATATCAAACATATCAAATGATGGATGGATATATGATAGATTGTTCAACCTGATATACAATTCATTGATATTTATGATTGGCGGGAAAAAAATATCATCTGCTCTAGACATTAACAATTTTGATGCTATCAAACAGGAGATGCAAGTCCGTTGTTGTTGTTTTAGTTTTTGTTGATGTTGTTTTTGATGTTTTTGTATCATTTCAAATTATTTTGTTAATGGAGTCTTGTCACTGTAAGACATTAAAGTTGACATCAACAAAACCAACAACCATCCAGAAGGCATACTGCCTCGTCGACAGCTTGCTAACAACAAACGACGCTTTCATCAGCAACAACGACAGCCACTTCAACAACATCAATAGCAACTTCAACAACATCAACAGCAACATCAAAAACGGCAACAACAACAGCAGCAGCAAAATCCGAAAGAAGAATCAATATTTAGATTTCAATTTGGTAGCTCTGAGTAACAGTTCCATGCTGTCAGATGACATTTTTATGCTACAGGTTGTATGTACTCTTGTTACGCTTTTTAAATGAAGCCAACAGATGAATGTTTAATTGACTGATTAATTAATTAATTAATTAACTAATTAATTTTTGTACTTATATTAGATAACTAATTAAAAATAATATGTTTTATAATTATGTATGTATGAATGAATGAGTGAATGAATGAATGAATGAATGAATGAATGAATGAATGAGTGAATGAATGAATGAATGAATGAATGAATGAATGAATGAATGAATGAATGAATGAATGAATGAATGAATGAATGAATGAATGAATAAGTGAATGAATGAGTGAATGAATGAGTTGATTGATCAAGTAATTAATTATAGATATATTTATTAATAAATAATTAAATAATATTTGACGATAGTCATGCCTGGATGATTATTCAAAAATTTTCATCAAAATGAAGATGGCCTGTCTTTTCATTAAAGGTTTCACTCATCATCATGGTTATCATCATCGTCGTCATCATCGTCGTCGTCATCATCGCCATCATCATTTCATTATTTTCGCCGATTTTTATATTATTATTATTATTATTAATGTCATCTTTATCATCGTCATCCTCATTGTCACCAATTTAAATCATTGTTACTTTTGTTATGAATCACGTCCTACCTCGGGGAACCGGGTCTCTGGACGCAAAACGAAGATTGACTTTCGTTATGAATCTTTATAGCATCACCACCATCATCACCGTCATCTTTGTTCATTCGTTTATTTTTTCATTCATTCATTCATTCACTCATTCGTTTATTTTTTCATTCATTCATTCATTCACTCATTCGTTTATTTTTTCATTCATTCATTCACTCATTCATTCATTCACTCATTCATTCATTCATTCATTCATTCATTCATTCATTCATTCATTCATTCATTCATTCATTCATTCATTCATTCACTCATTCATTCATTCATTCACTCAGTCACTCACTCACTCACTCATTCATCGTCACCATCACCAACAGGCCTCCTGGCAGCGTCAACAGATAAGTCCAACAGTCAGCTACCACCTCACGATTCAGTCATTTTACATCATTACGTCAACCGATGTATATTTGCGTCCTTGTCGTCTTTCAGCGACAGTGTCACAGTTGACGAGTGTGTCATCTATCTCCCTGAGTCCAGTCCAGACGTTGGTGATGCTGGAGACGATGCAGAGGCTGATGGAGAGATTGATTGTCCGTTTGATTGATTGATTGGTTGATTGATTGATTGGTGACTGACTGATTGATTGATTAGTTGATTGATTGATGACTGATTGATTGATTGATTGGTGACTGACTGATTGGTTGATTGATTAATTGATTGCTTAAATAGAAAAGTTTAAGGTTGGTATCAGTGAAGTTATTACGAGATGTCATAGTTTGCGTGCTATTGGAGAACAAATCTACAATCAAAGATGTTGCTTCGAAGGTTTGTGTTGTTGTTTGTGTGTGTTGTCGTGTGTGTTGTTGTTTGTGTGCTTTTTGTTTATTTGTTGTTTACAAACACACATACACACAGACAAACACACACACACACACAGACAAACACAGACCCATACTCACACATACAGACACACGGCAATGTGATTTTTTTTCATCTCAGAGTCATCACTAACACACACAGCGCCTTTGAATACGCTTGAATTCATGCATCACGCACATATTGCATGTAATAGGCAGAGATCTCTTTGCTTTCGAACCCGATCGCTACACCACCAACCAATACCAGGAGTCTTAACCATTACAATATCTAGTCGCTCAACAGCAACTAATAACAAAACGCAATAGACGAATGAATTCTGGACGCAACAAGTTGATTTGTTGGCGAGAATGACAAAGATGAGGAATAACTCCATGCCCTATCTTCCTACTGTTAATAAGGATCTTGTCAGGTTCCACTGGCTGATTTTTTTTTCTTTTTGTTCATTCATTCATTTATGCATTCAGTCAGTCAGTCATTCATTAATTCGTTCGTTCGTTCATTCATTCATTTTTTCATTCATTAATTCATCTAACTGCCATTCAACCATACTTCCTACAACATTACTTCAAGCTTATTCCGAGCATTCTTCTCAATAATATCTATCTATCTTTCATTCATTTATTCATACATTCATTCCTTCATTCATTTATTCATTCATGCCATGCATACATTCATTCATCGTTCTTTCCTTCATACACTCATCCATTCGCTACAGCTTCCTCCTATTAAACACATCGAAACATCGTCACGTCATGTGCCCCGATGTCAACAATGATGACGACGATGAGGACGAGAACGAAAATGGTATCGTCATCATCATCTTCATCACACACACACATAAACACACGCACACATACAAACATGCACACAGGTTTTGAGAGAGGCCGTATACTGACATCATTCTACGAACACTACGTCAGTAAATTCAAGAAAAATGACGTCATCGAGAATAAAGCTCAAAGTAGGATTGATTGATTGGTTGACTGACTGGCTGATTGATCGACTGACTAATTAATTGGTTGACTAATTGATTGATTGATTGACTGATTGATTGACTAATTAACTGGTTGACTGATTAATTGGATGGTTTATTTCCTGGTTGATTGACTGGCGTGTTCAACTCCAGATGTTCTGTTTCAAAGTCCTGATAGATAACAAAATAAATTATTGTACTTTCTAATAAACTTATTAGCATAATAAATTAATTTATTCAAACCCATTCTACCATTATTTAAATCCAATATTCTAAAAATAGACCTGACCTTTGCCTATCGAACAACCTTGAACTCTGACATTCACGATGCTACGGAGTCATACATGTGTCTTCGTAACTATAAATGTTATCATACTGCCCGTAAGAAAGGTGCTTATGATGATGACAATGGTGATGATTGCGATTGTGATGATGATTGTGATTATGATGATGATTGTGATGATGATGATGATGACCGCAAGTAAAATGATGGTAATGTATATACAAAACGATTACAAACTAATTGACTATAATATGATGATAGGCAATGATAATTACGAGATATTCATCGTCTTCAAGAAAGACATTCCAACATACGCCATGGAGTGAGTGAATGAATGAACGAATGAATGAATGATTGAATGAATAAATGTACTAATAAGTGAATGATTGATTGAACGAATGAATGGATAAAGTGAAAAGTGAATAAATACGAGAAGAAATGAATGAATGAATGAGAAAAGTAGAGTGAATGAAGGAGTAAATAAATGATAAATATTGATTGAGTGAACAAGTTAAATGAAAAAAAAATGAATGAAAGAGCGAGTGATAAATAAATACACATATTTATAGGTCGGTTTCTAATCAGTTACTGGTTGAAACATTATTCCGACCGAAGTGGTTTACTCTCTAAAAGATTATCATCCTTAATCATCACCATCTTCTTTCTAATCATCGTCCTCATCTCTCTTAACCATCTAATCGTCGTCATCCTTCTCTACCTAATCGTCATTGTCGTCATCATCATCGTCGTCATAATCATGTTAGCGTTATCAAGATTAGGCCATCGTCAACGGCTTCCAAGACAGAACCAATCGAAGCATCTCAGACATGTCCCAGACATCTAACAACACCCTTCACAATCTTCGACATGTTTCCAACTACCCTAACACCCAACCATATTGGGCATCAGTTATTTGGACATCAACCATTTAGACACAACCAGCAGAAGTTTCTGCTTGCCTAGCAACTACAACAACAACAACATGACGATAAAGATGACGATGAAAATAACTCTGTCATATGATAAAACGTTTTGTTTAAATTTTTTAGTAGAACTATAAACTATAAAATAAATAAAATAACAACAAATTCTTCTCATTCTTTATCTTTATTCAATACATTATATATATATATATATATATATATATATATACTTATATATGGTATAATTATGTATATGCCATTGGGTATATACAATACGTACAAGCGTATATATATATATATATATATATATATATATATATGCTTTTATTTATATGGATATATATATATATATATATATATGATTAATTAATAATGGGAAATCATCGTCATATGATTAAGTTGATGATTTGTGATTTATGATAGTACACAGATGATAATTATGATTATGGTAGTAATAAGTTCGATGATGACGATGACAGTTATTCAAAAGTCTCTAACCGATCGACTGACTGATTGATTGATTGAAGGAAATAAAGAAGAGAGAAAAAAAAGGAAAATTGAAAAAGAATTAAACAACAAATGTTGTGATGATGACGATGATGATGACGACTGTGGTACGGTGATGACAACACGGTCATTAATGACAGGGTGATAGTGATAACAACAAAATTACGAAACGATGATGCCGTGACGAACTCTTAAGACGATGACGACGATGACGTAATAGTAGCTACGATGATGACGATCATCGACGACGATGATGACGTAAGAGTGGAATGACCATGACGACGTGATGATGAGGCTAAAAATAGCCAGACGCTATTTTTAGCCTCACTCGAGTCTGCGAGACTCACGGATGCTTTAAAAAAGTCATGTGATAAAATAACGAAGAAATAATGATAACAAACATAACAATGAAAACAATAATAATAAAATAATAATAATAATGAAATATAAATAAGAATAGAAACAGGAATACTAATTGAAAGAACAAAAATAATGATAAACAGTTGGTCAATCAAGAAACGCCAGAGAATTGTTTGACAATAATAATAATAAATAAGATTAATAACAATTATATATATATATATATAATATATAAAAGTTAAAAAAATCAACCCAGCCATATAATGCATGTATTATCTACGTATGTATATATGCATGCATACATGTTTGTATGTATTTATGTTTGTATGTATGTAAGAGTGTATGTATGTATATTTTTATGTTATTTAAAGACAAAATTGTGCATTACAATATTATAACTAGTCAACAACATGAAAACCAATTGTATTTAAGTATTCATGTGTGAATGTACGTATGCATGCATGCATAATTTATGAATGAATGAACGAATGATTGATTGAATAAATATGACCGATGTTAAAAGAAGGTAAGTGTCTAACAAAAATAAAATTCACATATGTCGTACTCACACGTCATGGGGTAGTTTTAATATTTTTTATAATTATGTTTATAAAAACAAAACAATAAATAATGATAATTATTATAATATTAATAATATTATAAATAATATTATCAATAACGTAATTATAGTTTGCATTCGCTTGATATTTAGTTAAAAAACTTTGTACATCAGCGACCGGCCAACCAATCAGCAACAAATGCCAACCGACCAACCAATCAGCGAAAATGTCAACCGACCAATCAATCACCCCACCAGCCAATCAGCAACAAATGTCAACCAATCAACCCACCAGCCAATCAGCAACAAATGTCAACCAATCAACCCACCAGCCAATCAGCAACAAATGTCAACCAATCAACCCACCAGCCAATCAGCAACAAATATCAACCAATCAACCCACCAGTCGATCAGCAACAATTCATTCAAAAGCCAGTCGTCAACGAAAAGCGATATTATTATTATTATTAGCGATGGTAATATTATTAATAATATTAATATTGTTATTGTTAGGGTAGGAGTAGAAGTGGTCGGATGTGATGGGGGTCCTGGGGCTCATGCAGTTGATGTTGTCGTAGTCGCCGTCGTCGCCACCGAACGTCGACGACCGGTTGAGGTTCGGCAGGGAGGTGGATCGTGTGGTCTTCGGCATCTTCAGGACTAGTTGCTCTAAAGATCTCAGGATCTGTGTGTTTGTGTGTGTGTGTGTGAAGAGAAAGAGAGAAAGAGAAAAGACAGAGAGAGATAGAGAGAACAATAGAATGACATATAAAACCACCAATTAGTCAAATCAAAA
>NW_008705278.1:1014904-1042404 GCF_000326865.2 Helobdella robusta
TCATTCATTCATCAATCGATCCATCAATCAATCGATCAATCATTCAATCGATCGATCAATCAGTCAGTCAATCGATCAATCAATCAATCAATCCAACAATCAATCAATTAATCAATCAATCAACTGATCAGTGTACTGACGTCATGAAACAGCGGCCTTTCTTCGGGATCAAACTGGATACATCTCTCGAGCAGGTTGACCAGGGACTTGGGAATGTCAGACCTCACCTGGGTCAGATCAGGTTTCAATCTTCTCGTCGCTACCAAGTACATTATCTGCGATGGTGTTGTGATGATTCTATACAAATCAATCAACAAACCAGCCAGCCAGCCAACCAACCAACCGATTTCCAGCCAACCAACCAACTGACCAACCAACCGACCAACCAGCCAGCCAACCAACCAACCTGATCCCTCTCCCTGATCTTGTAAGGCAGCTGACCGGAGACCAGCTCATAGAGTACGATTCCGTACGCGTAGACATCCGACTTGAAAGTGTACGGGTCGGAGTTTTTCATGCGGATGATCTCTGGAGACTAATAAAAGGTCAATCTCTTCTGTGCACTTCACAAACAAACACACACACATACAGCGTGAGGACCACGCATCACATACGCTAATAGTAACATTTTATCATCCCCACATCATCTTCAATATCGTCGCAACGTCATCAACATCAGCACCATCCTTCCTCCCAACCAACCAACCAATCAACCGACCGACCAACCAACCAACCAACCGACCGACCAACCAACCAACCAACCATCCACATGACAGATCCGGAAGGTTGTTGACACTGGTAGGATCCAGTTCCACTCCACCTCTGCTTCACGGTCGCCAGTCCGAAATCTCCAATCTTCACGCAGTAGTTGTCGTCAAGGAATATATCTGGTGGTAACGATGGCGATGACGTCATTGTTACTATCACGTGACCGTGAGGTGATGATGTAATGGTGTTATGAGGTAATGATGTGAATCTATTGTAATGGTGTGATATAGTGATGGCTAGGCGTATGTATGTAAGTATGTTAAAACCAAAACATGATGAGTGACACTGAACCGTCAAACATCAAGTAACAAATGGATTAACACTTTGATTTGTCGTTAATTGCACATGTCGGCATTCAGTTGGATATTTTCAAGCACACAGACACGCAGGAACCGCTGCAACAAGCACGAAATGTGGTTAGTTGCGAAAAACAGTTCCCTGCTGTCGCCTGATCTAACGCCGATCATGAATGTATGTATGTATGTAGCCTTCGAGTCGCTAATAGATGATGATGATTATGTAACCGAAGATGATGTAACTGGTGATGATGTAACTGGTGATGAACGTAACTGATGACGATATAACTGATGATGAGAAAGAGGATGAAAACGATGATTACAAAGCGCGATATGACGATAATGAACGGACACTCACTATTTGACTTCAGATCACGATGAATGATGTTCTTGGCGTGAAGGTAACTGGAAAGTTTAAGGTACAGTGACGTCATGATCAACATCGTCTTCATCATATTAGCATAATAGCCAACATCTACATCGCTTCATCATCATCTTCTTCATCATCATAGATCATCATCTTACGATGATAATATAATTATTATCATCATCATCAACAACGACATCATCACCGTCGTTGTCGTCATCATCGCCACTAACTCCATCCCTTGAGCAGTCTGCCTGGCGATGTCTACGAGGAGACTCAACTCGAATCTGTTGACCTCAACGTGCAAGTGTTTGTACAAGCTGGAGCCTGGATGACGTCATCGTCATTGTTGTCATCGTCCTTGCTATCACAGTCCTCGTTGTCATTATTATCGCATCCCACCACACCACACCACACCACATCCTGTGACGTCGTCGCATCACGTGACACCACATCACATCACATCACGTGACACCACATCACATCACGTGACATCACCACACAACGTGTGACGTCACTACTAGCAAACCTTTGCACCACTGAGTGACGATGGCTAGCTCGGGTTTCGAGATGCATCCCATGAACAGCAGAATGTTGGCGTGTCTTGTTTTCCTTTATTGTTGTAAACAACACATCCATAAATAACAGTCACGTGCTTATCACGTGATTATAATCATCATCATCATCATCATCATTAACGAGAATATAACAAAATGGTACCACCATCATTAGCATTATCATAAACATTCAACACTTGACATCATCATGCTAATAATGAAATATTGAAATTATCACAACAAAAAACAGCTAACCAAACAGCCAGCAAATAACAAGCCAACCGGTCAGCCGACCAACAAACCGGTTAACTAGCCAGGCGACAAACCAACCAGCTAACCTCAAAACTGTGACTTCGTTTTTGAATGCTTGTAGTTGCGCGGGAGTGGGCTCCTGGACATTCAACTTCTTGATAGCCACCGGACCATACCACTGACCTTTGAAGACCGTCCCGAATGACCCTGACCCAATTTTAGGACCCTCTTTGATGTCGTCTTTTGGGATTTCCCAGTCCTCGTTCGAGTCTCGTCTGTACTGTGAAGTGGCAGGCAACAAAAAATTTAAACAGGGTGATTAAGCAATGACTATTTTTAGAACAAAACTAAAAATCGAAACTATCAATCAACCAACCAATCAAACAATGATGACTGAATTACCCAACCAACCAATCAATCAATCAACCAACAAACCAATCAACCAACCAATTTTTTATGGCTGGTAGTTTCAGCAGATCGTGCTCTTGGCCTACCCTTTGTGTTGTTAGTGGGAGAGGCACGAGCGCTGTAACTATGGTAACCTAACAATAATAATAATAATAATAATAATAATAATAATAACATCATAATAAAGTTAATTTCTAACCTGGTTTTTGACCTTTAGAAGACAGCTGATTCTCCTCATCGCCTATATCTTTTGGCGAGAGATTCGATATATCTGTCATCGAATGAATGAATGAATGAATGAGTGAATGAATGAATAGGTAAATGAATGGGTGAATGAATGAATGGGTAAATGAATGAATGGGTGAATGAATGAATGTATGCATGTATGTGTGTGTGAATGTATGTACGTACGAATAAATGAAGCAACAAATTAGTTAATAAATAAACATATAAATGTATGAATGAATGAATGTATGAATTATTCAACTGAACGAGTGAATGAATGGGTGGATTGGATGAATGAAGGAACAAAAGAACGAACGCATTAATTAAATGAAAGAATGAATGGATAAAAATTTTAAAAAATAATAAAAATAAAATTTGATAATTTCAAAGAGAGGAAGCTTACTTATATCTTTAAATAACTTCTCATTCTCCTGCAATGAAAATCAAATAAAGTAATTATAAATACCTTGACCACATGACCAACCAACCAACCAACCAACCAACCAACCAACCAACCAACCAACCAACCAGCCAGCCAACCAACCAACCAACCAACCAGCCAGCCAGTCAGCCAACCAACCAACCAACTAACCAATCAATCAACCAGTCAATCAACTAATCAACCAATCAATCAACCAGTCAATCAATCAATCAATCAATCATCTAACCAAAAAATCCTGATCAGTACATATTTGATTGACGTTAGGAAATGATGTGGCTCGCTTACTGCATGGAGGTCTGTGACGTCATAAAAACATAGAATAATAATAACAATTAACAGCAACATAAAATATAACAACAATTAAAAACAACAACAGCATCAACAACAGCAACATCAACAACAACCTCAACGACAACAATAACGTCAACAACATCAACAACCACAACATCATCAACAACAACGGCAACAACAACAACCTCAACAACAACAACAACAACCTCAACAACAACAAAAACGTCAACAACATCAACAACAACACACCTTTTTGGCATCGTTGGAATTTCGGGAGGATAATTGAAAATAGTGCTGCAAACATGAGAATAATTTTTATTTTCAAATATCTCATAGATTTAAAAAGACATTATCACCACCATCATTTTCATTATCATTATCATTGTCGTCGTCATTATCATCGTCGTTATCCTCGTTATCATCATCATCTTCATCATAACTGACCATCCACCATGTGGACCATGCATAGTGGGGTAAAAGCGGTGTTGCGGGAGGTGAGGGCCATCCGAGGTACCCCCTAGATTGCCCTGCCTGTCTGGGTCGCATTTCACGTGGAACTTTCTATTGCAGACCTGACATTTGATGCCTGCATATGTGTAACGCCGACGACATGATGGTGATAATGAGGACGACGACGATGATGATGGTGACGACGACGATGACGATGAGAGAGAGAGAGAGAGAGAGAGAGAGAGTGTGTGAGTGAAAAAGAGAGAAATGAAACAGACGACCCTCACCTTGAAATATTAACTTGTGGCAGGCATCACACGATGCTGAAAACAGAGTTTTCCTTTGCTGAAGATATAAAAAAAGATGCAACAAAATTATCATCATCATCATCCTCATCCTCGTTATCATCGTCATAATTAGAGAAAACATCATTGAAGATATAGAGGCGGTCATCACTACCACCATCGTACTAAGTAACTAACAAGCAGTTTTTTTTTATGGTCGGATTGGAAACGAAAATTATTTTCTCCGCCGGAGTAAGAGAGGAAGATATTATTACAGTAGTTAAAAGTTTCTCAAAGACCCAATTATTACAAATAAGAACCAGATTTTATTTACGCTCTTCATCTCGCGGCTCTGACACACGAAAACTGCTTGCGCATCGTTCTATACTTATAGTAAAATAGTTGAACTTTCGTGCCGCAAAGGCTGCAACATCCACACCACACCACGCCACACACCACACGACGTGAATACGTATTTCGTAGGCACGCGCATGAATGGCATGTAAAATTTTTCAGTTTCGGACAGGCAGTATTCAAACCAGACCACGGCCTGATAAGAGCGCGAGGCATGGCGATTCTGACGACTAGGCCAGCTCGGCAATTATTGTAAAAAAAGTTGGTTACATTTTTTTTAAATAGTTGAGAGAGCTGAAAAAAGCTGAAGTTATTAACTTACAAAGTTATGCCCCAAGTTGCTCGTCTTACAGCTGACCAGCTTCAACTGCACGTAGATCTCCATGCCCGAATAGTTCTCCATCGGCGAGTCCCAAGGAACCTCCGTTCTGTCAATCAATCAATTAAAAAATCAATCAAAAAATCAATCAAAAAATCAATCAAAAAATCAATCAATCAATCAATCAGTAAATCAATCAACCAACAAAACAATTCATGCAATCATCCAGTCATGATCAGTCACTCAGATTACTCAGTCAGACCAATTCACCAGGGCCAGCAGAAAACAAACCGACCTGGATTGCTTTTCAAATACGGCACACATGTTGACCTCGAGTCCCCTCCTGGTCAGGCCCTTCGTCAGAGCCTCTCGAATGGTCGCCTCCGGTTTCACCTTGATCTGAAAAAGAAGGTCAAGGTTGCACTGAAATCTACAACGACTCAACAACTATGTAACAACAACAACAAAAACAATGGCGTGGACAGAATAAAAAACTATTCAACAACTCAAACTACACGGTGAACGCAACAACATCTCAACAACTGTACAGCAACAACAACACAAACGACAGCTGCTAAAATCTCTATGAACAAAAAATCAAACTACTCAACAATGATAAAAAATACCCCAATAAATATCGGAAAAATACACCAAAGAATAATAACAAACAACATCAAAAACAAAGAACAAAAAACAGCAACAAACAAACAAACAAACATAACAACAAACGCCAATGAAGAGAAAAAATAAACAGTAAAAACGAAGCAAGTCAAAATTCTCTTTCAGCAACAGCACATCAATAAAATAATTTGTATATAAAAAAAATTTAACGCAAAATTCTAAACATGCTAAATGTCAGGTTTACCAATACACACACATACACATTCTAATTCTAAACATGCTAAATGTCAGATTTACCTATACAAACACATACACAAATACACACATACCTATGTAACTAATATATACCTCTGCTAACCAATCATAGCCAATTTAGTCATCAATAAAACTGCTAACATCAACAACAAAAACAAAAAACAACAACACTAACAACAATGACAATAATAATAATAACAATAAATAGCAGCAGCAGCAACAACAACAACAACAAACTATCTACTAAACATTTATTCAAGGTTAAACAACCCTGGAATGCATACATAGGAATGGAATGACCAATAAGCTATCATCATCGTCGTCGTCATCATTATCCTTTTTATCATTATCATTATCGACATAGCCATCAGAAATACATACACATGCACGCACACACATATACATACACACAAACACATACACATATGCATATATACATGTATACATACATACATACATACATACATACATACATACATACATACATACATACAAACATACATACATACATACATACATACATACATACATACATACACACCAACACACACACACATAATACACACACATACACACACACATACATACACACACATATGCATATATATACACACACACATACATACAAAATCATACACACCCATCAACTACTATGAAGACGAAAATTCTAGACTGTGCCTAATAGTGGATACTTTGTCCAAGGATCATCTGCCTTGCTTGCATGGAAACTTCAAATTCAGCAAACTCGCATGTTTGCACAACTTTTTTCTTCATCATCATCATCATCATCATCGTCGTCCTCCTCATCATTATCAGCATCGTCTTATCAATAATCATCATCATCAATGATAACTTAATATAATTATCTTATAACTTATAAATAAAATATAACTTATATATATTATCTCAGTAGTGATTTATTTTTTGATGAAAGTTAAACTCTTACAAAAAAAAAAATTGAAATGATTGAATGTTTAGAACTAACAGTGGAGTAATTTCAGCTATTTGAATAAGTTAGGAGCAACTCAAAGAATTTTAATAGGTTTGTTTTTCTTTTAAAAAAATCTGGGTAAATATTTGGTTGTTGATAAGAATTGGTTAAGAAAGAGTGGATGCTATCACAAGAATTACACAACAATTTGAAAAAGTCCATCCTTCACCTTCTATCAGATGGCAATAGTGACATATGTGGTACAGCATAAACATGTACTGTACACCGCACATATACAAATGTACAGAATGCACATACAAACACAATATATACACACACACAGATGAAACATACACAGACAAACACGTACAATATACAAATACAAACACATACACAACATACATTTATAAACAACACACATACGTTCAAAAAACAAAACATACATACAAAATTTACAACAAATACACAGACACAATTAATGTATGTAAATACACACCATACACCTATGCAATTATATAAACGAGATGCATATAAACTCAAAATACACACATACAAAACACATATTCACACGTACAAACACAGTGACACACGCACGCACACACACGCACAAACAAACCGTGGATATTTGATTCTGTGGTAGGTAGACTCTGACAGTGTCTTTAAGATGAGGTGCCAGGTTGACAGATGTGTAGTTGTAGTCAGATGAGCAGGGAACATTGATGAAGTCGTAGTTGTTGCCGTTATTGTGGATGTTGTAGTAGTTGTAGTCGTCGGTGTAGTTGTAGTTGACGCAGCAGTTCTGGTCGCTACTGCTGTTGCAGTTGTCGTAGGTTATGTCGTCGTTGTGGTTGATGTTGTAGTTGTGGTAGTAGTAGCTGTGGTTGATGATGTTGTTGCTGCTGCTGATGTGGTTACTGCTGTTGATGTGGCTGTCGTCGTTGTCGTCATCTTCATTGTTGATATTGTTTCTGTTGCTGTTGTTTTTGTTGTTGTGCGCCTGATCAAAACTGAGCTGTTCTTGAAGTAGTAATTCACGTTGTTGCAATGAGTGAATTTTGTTCGTCAGTATCTCGTATTCCTGTTTCAGGTGTACAAAATACAAATTTACAAATCATACACTCACGTACACACACGCACGTACACACACAAACACACGTACACACAAACACACGTATACACATACATCTAAAGTAAACACAACACACACGCGCGCGCGTGCGTTGCAGTGGTTATTATAATCATTTACAAACATGTACTCTATATATCTCAAACGTTCGAATGATAAATGTGACGATGAAGACGATTTCAATGAGGCAAACTGTAGAAAAACTATGAATGAAGATGTACAAATGAGTGAATGAATGATGATGGTAATAAGGATAATGGTAGCAACCACAGCAGCCACACAACGTTCAGCCACAACAAAGAAACAAAAATGATGAAGGATGGTTAAGATGCGAGATCTATACGTTTGAATGATTAAATTAATATGTATTCCAGTTGTACATTTAATATGTATTCCAGTTGTACACTCCTTTGTTATAGAACATACAGTTTGGTTTGAAAACTTCTTCCTTAATTTTAATTTTCATGGCTTTCATTCTTGCTATCTCTAACAACAGCAGCTACAATAACATCAGCAGCAACAGCAGCCACAACAGCAGCTACAACATCAGCAGCCACAGCATGTACAACAGCCACAGCAGCTACAGCAGCAGCTACATCAACTACAACAACAACAACACAACACACGTTTAGACGACATTTTCCCCGAGATCGGGGGTTGCATCAACTACAACAGCAGCAATAACAACAGCAAGTAGAAGCAACGACAACAGCTTCAAACGCACCTTCAAATAAAGGGATGGAGGATGTTTGTTGTTTCCAAACTTTGCATTCAGCGCTTCCAGGTTCTCCTTTGTCAGTTTTATCACATTTTGAATTGTTGACAGCTGAGATATCTGACATGGATGTAGGAATTAATGAACGTAAATACATACATGTACAATTTATTCACACACACACGCACACACACACACACAAATATTTATAGCATGGTAAACAATTGTGTATATGACAAGTTTTTTCTACTAGAAATTTTGGGTAGACAATCCTTTTCTAGCTAGCAAGCCCTTTTTGTTTCAGTCCAAACTCTGATGATTCAAGAGTATGAGACAATTTCATAATTTTGTACTATTACAAAGAAACTCATAAAAACGTGAAAACATTCTAGATATAATATCCTAACAGTCATTTGCTGCTTAAGTCGTTTAAGAATTTAAAAATCATCAATGTTGATAGCACCAAAACAACAACAACCACCACAAAAACAGCAACATCAGCAACTTTACACTACAACTATGCAGTAGTAGCATCAATAACAACAGCCATAAAACACTACAACTGACAAAACAACAACAACAAATTCAACAACGACAACAACCAAACCCCGACAACCAAACTGAAGCAGCAGAACAACAGTACAAACTTTGGAGAGGGGTGAATCGGGGCAGTCCTCGACCAACTCGGCGTCCTTCTCGGTGGGAGAGGATTGGGAGGAAAAACTTTCGAAACTTGTTGAGCCAGTCCTTTCAACAGCAGCCATCTTTGTTGTTATCTTTGGATTTATTTTCAATCTTTTTTATGTTTACCTGTCCCAACCGGTAATTTCAAATTTTCTTTATTTTACACTTTACAGTGAGGGCAGAAGTTTTTTGTTGCTGATTTTCAAATTCGAAAAATTGTTGAAGTTTATGATGATGATGATGATGATGACGACAATGATGTTATGACCACGCTGATGGCGTTGGTAATGACGTTGTCGATGCTGATTATGATGATGAAAGATTGAAAACTTGAATAAATAAAATCTTACAAAATGATGAATAGCTTAGGATAAAAACAAAAACTACTAATAGCAATAAACAAAAATTTAACTACATATGCTCATAATATGAATAAATTTTAAATATTTCACCATTAAATTAATTAAAATTAATTGGATAAATACCTTTTCAAAATGAATTAATTAAATTAAAAAATATTTTGTGCTCCGCATAAGTAGAGCAGCAAAACTATTTATCCTAGTGTTTTTAAAAATGTTTTTTTGGTATGTAATATTGAATTAAATTAAACAATTATCCTCTTGAAATCTTATCAAATTAAAATGATACAAATATAATTAAAAAAATAAAAATTAATTAAAAATTACTCTAACAAAAAATTTGTAATAAATTGGCATAAAATAATTTTCCTAGCTATGTAATCTAATTTAATTACTCAAATATTAATCATTATCACAGAAGCTAGTAAATATTTTTAAAATGATGATAGTGGGACTGATGATGACAATGATGAACTGATGGTGACAATGATGATGTAAAATGCAATCAAGTTTTTTATATTTATGATGATGAGTAAGTTATTCTCAAGCCACATTACATCTTCTAGATTATTAGTAATTATGTATTTAACAGTAATTAGTTATTGTACAATAGTTCACAGAATCTTTTGATTACCAATTTTGGCTCAAGTCAAGTTTTTTTCATGACAAATATTTAAACTAATTCAGTAACTTCCTAAAAACAACTGATTACTACTTAGTAATTATTAGTCAGCCAGTACTGACCACAGTAATTCGATTTAAATATTTCAAGTATTTGATGGATGGAAAGATAGATGGATGGATTTATGCTTTAGCTTTATGGATAACTAGTATATGGATGAATAGATGGATGGAGCTCAGAATAGTTTTCTTTTGTGGAAAGTTTATTTAATTAATTGTTCATTTATTTTTCAAAATTCCAGATGATTCTATTATAAATTGATTCAGCAGTATGTGATCCTGAAAAATAAAAATATTACATATTTTAAAAAATGCAAGTAATATAATATTAACACAGATAATATTAATGAGTGTTTCTAAATTTTAAAAGTACATTGAAGAATATGGCCTTTATGTCGCCTTTACTTAAATAATTTAATTTATTAAATTCTATTTATTTAAAACTTAACTCAATTGAAATATAAAATAAAATGATTAAAAACTTTTAGTAAAACAATGTTGGCTGGTCGATTTGATCCTATCCTTGCTAGCATCTAACTAGAAAAATCCATTTTAATTTTTAATAGTTTAATCATGTTAATTGTTAATCTTAATGTTAGTTTAGTTTTAGTCAATATTTATTTAAAAACAATTTTACTAAAAATCGACAAAAACGATTTTATTCGTATTTAATCAATCAGTCTGGGGGCCAAACAACCAGACAAAAAGATACCAACTTAACTAACAACAACACAACTAATTTAACGAACCACACAATTGACTAACAGTTGAGCAACAACAAAGCTATTTAATTTAAAACGTAATTAAACCTTTCCACGATAACTAAAATTAAATGTTTTAAAAGTAACCTCCATTAGAAACTAGCTAAATTAACAGAATTTTAATCAAAAGATTTTACGACATTGCAACTGTATATATGATAGGGGTTTATAATTTTCATACATTTGATATCTGGATAGTATTTTTGTTGTACGCTGTTGTACACTCCTATATAAATATAGACCAACATACTAGCAAAACACCATCTAGGCATTTCGTCTAGAGGCTAAGTAGGGATTGCCTTGTTATAATATTTGAGTATTTTGAGTACTTTATCGAGTATTTCCCTTTGGTGTCAAGTAGTTGACGGTTTGGATGTTAGTAAATTCTCTTCTGTAATGCTGGTTTTTACAGTTTTAAAAAACTTTTTATTGATAATGTATGAATTAACTTAGAAATTTTAAATAAGCTTTTATAGCAAAGCTAAACTTCGGTCTACGTTTTAATGCTGTCTGTGAAAATGTTTTGAGACAAAAATGACTTTAGTAATTCATCATTATTAATAATTTCACATGTTTAGAAATTTTTGAAATGGGTTCATTTTTAAGTGATAAGCTTGTATTAACATTGTCCAGTCTATACGGTTTCAACAAAATCACAAACTATAGTTACTTTCATCGTGAGTCTGAGGCAAATAAAAAAGAATGTTCGTTTTTAACGCTGTCATTTCATCATTTGAAACAAATCAAATGTAAAATACTAAAGAATCTCTGGTAACCGAACATCAGAAAAACGCTAAACATTTGAAACAATGAAGGTACTCAAATAATTGTCGACTGCATTCTTGGTAATCAAACTTGAAAACCATGCAGCACTTATTTCAATAGACTGCTGTCGATGACAATAAAAGAATAGTAATGCGCTAAATATTAACATAAGAAACAAAACATAAACACAAAACAGATTTCAAGGATTTAAAATGAATTTTAACTGTAATATACAAATAATTCATTGTTAAAATACTGTTGCCAACTTTTTAACTCAATATTTTACGCATTTTGATATGTAAAGCTTCAAATTAAGAACTACGTAATGAACACTTACTTAAAATCTACCATGACAAAAATTAAATCACGTAAAAAAATGATGAGAACAACATTAAAACCCTATCCTTAACATCAAAAACTATAAAAGAAAAATAAGAATCACGTTGCCTTTAATGACGTGTTATATATAGAACAGACTGCTTAGCCAATAGACACCTAGTTATTTGGAGCACGCAAAATGGGACAATGCGTATATGTACGTGTCGTTACTGCGTATATTCATTTGTGCATCAAGGTTGTATGTGTATTTGTAAACCCATGTTGTATGTGTATTTATATACCTTGGTTGTATGTGTATTTTGTGTACGTGTTACGCAGACACGTGAGCGTGTAGCATACGTTTGTCTAATGTGTTTTGCGTATTCTGCACGTTCATTGCGTGCGCATGTTTACGTGCGAAAACTTGTCGTCGGATAAAAATTCTATTTATAATTTTTTTTTTTTTTTTTGAAAAAATAAACTCTTTGGACCAGTTTGGTTTAGTCCAGCGTCTTGATGATTCATGAAGAACTGTGATATAATTCTCCATAGTCGTGCATTTTTCCATTTTTTTTTGCACCAGAAACCGACTTCTTCTCTATAGGTAGCGTCACATTTTAAAAACAAAAACTTACTCAATAATTGTAAGACACGTGTTCAGATTCAATAGGGACTGACTTCAAGAGAACCTGCAACTGTGTGATGTGTGTATCCCATAATCTGAGAGTATGTATCCCGAAATGTGACTGTGAGTGTATCCCAACATCTGAGTGTTGTATCCCGGAATGTGAATGTATCCCAAAATCTGCGTGCTAGTATCCAAGAATCTGTGTGTATAATTCTAGCACGTGAGTATATGTATCCAGGATTATGAGTGCATAGCTATGTGCATATCTCACTTTTACGCAAGCATATTTCACCCAAATCGAAACATTTCATACAAAGATTTGAAACAAACTTCAATCAAACTCATTTTATTCTCCATTTATGTTACAATATAGTAATTTCTATAATAATAAGAATGATATTAACCGAAAAATAGTAAAGGAAACATAATGATCTATATAATATATATATATTTATATATATATTTATATATGTATATATAGCTTATTGAAACGCAAAATAAACAATTACAGTATTATACAAGATGAAATTTGAAATGCAAGCAAAAAATAATAACAACAGTAACAATAACAACAACAATATAATAATAATTTTACTAATAATAATTAGAACAACAATAATAATAATAATGGCAATAATCAAAATAGGATTTAATAATAATGATAACAAAACGAGTTATATATATATATATATATATATATAATATGAAATACACATGTGTATATATACATATCCTTTTAAACCTAAATAAAAATTAATGATTATCATTGTCTTTTTCATTTTATTCACTTTTTCAATAACACCTCTATTATTATTATTAATAAAAAGTTTTTAATGCTTATTAATTAATTAATTAGCTATAATAAATATTACATTATTAGGTAAATATGCTGTATTAATTAGCACTAAATAACTAATAAAAAGAATAAAAATATTTTCCAAGGGCATTTAAAAAAATAGAGATATTTATTTCCAAAGCAAAATTTAGACAAGGCCCTTCCACTGAGATTTTTTCAACTCTCTTCTCATTTGCAAATGAACCATCCTTTCGTTTTTCAACATTCCACGTAAGACTAACTAACCAACCAATCAACCAATCACCAACCAACTAACCAGCCAATCACCAACCAACTAACCACTTGACAATTCAATAAAATAATACGTTGTGAAAAGTTTCATATTATCGCCAGTAGATTAGTTCAGTTATGAATCACTAAATAAAAAGTAAAAAACATAAATTATTCTCACTTACTCACTCTCTATCTTTCTTAGTTCCAATCTCTCTCTTATTTCCCAAATTCTGTCTTCCTCTCTCCCTTCTCTCTTCTTTTATCTCTTTTCTTTTTTCTATCTCTTGTTAGAAGAAACACGAAACTGATATATACAAATAAGTAGCATACATTCACACAAACATCCACACATACATACACAAACACAATCACACACACACACAAACACACACACATCTACACGTACGCTATCAAGCTACAGACAAACGAGCAAACACCAACGCAGTCAAACACACTATTAGGTAAAACTATACGTAGGTTAAGTACTTTTAGAGTGCAATTTAATTTAGGGTAAGTTAATCTATAAATATACCAATGATTAAGTAACATTACATGACCATGTTACCATTACTACAACATATACAGATGACATTACAATAGGTAAAACTCTAGAAAAATTACAGGACTTATTTTACGTGACATTACGTTAAGATTGCATTCCACTTAGAGTTACATTGAATAACATTGCATTACCACGTTACACAATATTAATAACGATTATATTAAATTACATAAGACTACATTAACTGAAGATTACATTACATTACAGTGTCACCACGTGACGTCACCACATAGTGTAACATTATTACATCAAGTAAAGTCTAGTGTTATTAACGTAAAATTACCATAGATCACATCATTACATTAAGTAAATTGAAATATTTTTAACGTAATATTATTATTATTATTACAATAGAAGGTTGTCTCATTACATAACCCCTACAATATAAAAAAAACTTTATATTGGTTCTTAAAAAAACCTTTATATATATATATATATGTATGTATATATATATATATATATATATATATATATATATATATATATATATATATATATATATATTCTGATATATTCCGTTGCTAATTCTGATAGATTGATTGAACCGGTGGGTGTGAAGACGATGATTGACTGAATGAAAGAAAAAAAAATGAGAAAAAAAATAATAAATGTAAGATTGAGAAACTGGATGAACGACGCACGAATGAATGAATGAATGAATGAGCGAAAGAACGAAGAAAACAATAAACGAATGAAAATTTAAATAACCGAAGGTAGAAATTCGTAACGAAAGGACAATGTTGAAATGGCAACAAAGACGAAATGTACACGAAGAAAAAAAAACTTGAAAAAAATGTTTCCATTACGTTGCTATAAAATAAAGTTGAAAAGATGTTAATGAGTGATGGAGGAAACGAATAAATGAAAGAATGAATAAATAAATGAATGGAACGAATGAATCAATGAATGAAGGTGGAAAGATCCACAGGCAGGCAGGTCAGAATGGTTAACAAATGAATGAATAATTGAATGAATACAACTCGATGGATGAATGAGTAGAAGAGTGAATGAACGAACGGAGGAAATAATTACAAAAAGTTGAATGAATGAGTGAAGAAACAATTGAATAGAGGAAATGAATGTACAAAAATGAACGATCGAATGACTGAATGAATGAGAGATTGGACGAATAAAAGAACTAAAGAACGAAAGAATGACCAGAATGATAAGCTGATAATAAATGGACAGACGAGATAATTGCATGAAAGAAAAAAAAAACGAATGAATGAACAACAAAGAATGAATGATGGATCCAAAACACACACACACAATACTTGCACATCGTAAAGCGTAAATTAAGTAAGGAAAGCATTCAACATGGCTTAGATTTCCATAGACTGGATTAACAAGGACAAACGTCATCAGCAACAAAAGGAAATAAAATAGCAACAACAATAACAATGAGGGTGGAAAAATTATAAAATGTGCAGTAGTGGCAAATGTGTTTGCTTGTATAACACGGAACCAACCACTCATTCATTCAATCATTCATTCAATCATTCTTCACTATCAAGTAAAGATTTCAATAATTTAATTATTCTTTTACCTTCATTCATTCATTCATTCATTCATTCATTCATTCATTCATTCATTCATTCATTCATTCATTCATTCATTCATTCATTCATTCATAAGTTCTTCATTCTTTCAATTCATTCATTCATTTTGGCGGAGAAAAATCAAAAAATCAGTAAAAGAAAAAAAACAAACGAGCCAATCTCAATCGATCATTCCAAAGACCAGCCAAATAATAACAGCAGCCAACTTTTCATTGGTAACAGATAAATCAATTGAAACAAATCGAAGCCGAATAAGAAATATAACAATTGTTGAATCAATCGTAAAACATGTACATTTATATACAAATATGTATATATATATATACATATATATTTTTACAATATTCAATAAATTCTATCGAATGTTTGGTGTTAATATGTTTGTAGTTCGTTTAACTACAAACATATTAACGCCAAACATTTGGTAGAATTGATAGAATATTGTGAAAATTATGGTATTTTACCAAAATATACATATATATACACCAATGTTTTCCAATCCTTTTTAAACCCCAGCCCCCTTAACTCCAGGTAAAAATGAACCCTCCTAAAAATTACGTAACACATGTATCTTAATTTTAGTCTAAAAACTTCACTGTACTGTGGTGAAACCTAATTTAGTGGTGGTCTTGATAGCTAGGATAACTAAAATAGTAGTAGTAGTAGCAGCTAGTTAGTCGGAATTAATTTAGGTTTAGTATGAAGTATCGGGGAAAAAAGTAGCAAGTTATCACCTTCTATCGTTCTAACGCTCAACAGTTTACCTTACAATATATTTTATCAAATGTCAGAGGACCACACACACACACACACACACACACACACAAACACAAACACACACACAGTACTTTTGAATCACACGCATCAGAACATTTCCAATTGGCTCCATCATGGGAAAAGGGCTCTATACATATATATAACTATTGAAAATAATAACCAGTAAACTTTTATAAATAGTAATTAATTAATCAATTAAGCAATCAAAACGAAAAATATAAATAATAATAATAATGTAAATAATGAACAGAAAAACATATATGTATACATACATACATATAAATATATATGTATATATATATATATACATATTTGTAATATATACATACATATTTTATATAATATATACACATACATATAATTTTTATTGCATAAATTCTATGTTTGAAATAAATAAATATTAACGTAAGCAAAAGAATCAAATGAACATGTTTTTTTATAAGAGCCTCACGATCATCATCATCATCCATCTCATCACCATCATCAACATCTTCATAATCACTAATCACCATCGTACAGACAGCAAAAAATCAAATAGTCAATCAAAGACTGGACAAAAAGCGATCTTGACCAACCAACTGACCAACCAATTAACCAACTGACCAACCAATTAACCAACTGACCAACCAATTAAACAACTGACCTACCAATTAACCAACTGACCTACAAATTAACCAACTGACCAACCTACCAACCAAGCAATTCAATCAACAAGCAAAAGACCCAATAAATTAAAAACTAAATTGTTTCTGCATTTCATCAACGCCACAATCGCCACTACCGCCGCCGCCAACGTTACCGCTACTATTATCATCACTAATACTACATATATCGATATTATTGATAACATTATTATTATAATTGTTGTTGTTGTTATTATTATTAGCGGCCCCACCTAAGTTGTCAGGGGCCATAAAATGAAACTGGTTCTCGTGGATGTCGAAGTGGGGTTGTGCCACGTTGGGGTCGTCGTCTTCGCTGCCGAAGTATCGCTCGATCATGGTGAAGGCTTTCAGGTAGATCTCCTGATTCTCGTGGTTCTGTAGGAATTCTATTTTGTCCAAGCCTGTAGGTGCGCGTGTATGCATTCTTGTATGTGTGTTTGCATGTGTGTGTGTGATTGTATGTGTGTGTGATTGTATGTGCGTGTGTGTGATTGTATGTGTGTGTGTGTTTGTATGTGTGTGGTTGCATGTGTGTGCGATTGTATGTGTGTGTGTGTTTGTATGTGTGGCGTTTGTATGTAATTGTATTTGTATGTATCTACAAATATATATATTGGTAAGGGCCAAACATAGGAAGTATGTGAAGAATGTGAAGGTGATACCTGGTATGTTGCAGCATAGTATGGTTGTGATGGATGTGACATCAAAAGAAATGGGGAGGAGGAAGAAGGATAAGTTTGTGGCAAAGAGAAAGACATGGAAGTTGCAGGATGCAGAGGTGAGGAAGGCATTTGAAGTGAAGGTGGCTGAAAATTGGGAGAGTGGTAAGGATGGAGATGTTTGGGAGAGATACAGGGACTGTGTGTTGGCTACGACAGATAAAGTATGTGGATGGACGAAAGGAAAGTGTAGGCATGGTGAGACGTGGTGGTGGGATGAAGATATAAGAAGGATTTTGGAGGTCAAGAAGGAGAGGTTTAGGGTATGGAGAAGGGACATGACGGAGGAAGCGGAGTTTGAGTATAGGAAGGCTAAGAAGGTTACAAAACAGGCAGTGGCAACTGCAATGACGAAAGCATCAGATAGGTTAATGAAGGAAATGGAATTTGATGTGAGTTCGAGGAAAATGTTCAAAGTAGCAAAGCAGTCAATGAGGGATAGGAAAGATGTTATAGGGAATAGATGTGTTTGAGATGGGATGGATCTGGCAAGTTGTGCATAGATGAGGAGGAAAAAGCTCAGGTGTGGAAAGCTCATATGGAAAGGTTGATGAATGAAGAGAATGAGTGGGATGGAGATGTGGAATCCGCGGTCACACACGGACCTATAGAGAAGGTGACGATGGAGGAAGTAGAGAAAGCAGTTAGAGAAATGAAACTAGGTAAGGCGACAGGGGTTTCGGAAGTGGCGGTAGAACATATAAAAGCGAGTGGGGTGATAGGAATTGAAGTTATGATGAGAATTGCTAACAGTATGTTGGATGATGAAGGTATACCTGAGAATTGGCGACACAATATGTTGGTGCCGGTGTATAAGGGCAAAGGAGATGTGAGAGATTGTGGGTCATATAGGGGTGTGAAATTGCTAGAACACGGAATGAAGGTAGTGGAGAGGGTGCTTGAGAGGAGGTTGAGAAATATGGTGACAGTTAATGAAATGCAGTGTGGGTTTATGCCTGGTAGGGGAACGGTGGATGCGTTGTTCATGGTGAAAATGTTGCAGGAGAATTATAGAAAGAAGAAACGAAGATTGTACATGTGTTTTGTGGATCTAGAAAAGGCTTTTGATCGAGTACCGAGGAAGGTCATTTAATGGGCGTTGAGGAAGAAAGGAGTGAATGAGAGACTTGTTAAAGCTGTGATGCAGCTGTATGAAGGGGCAAAGACAAAGGTGAGGGTTGGAAGGGGGATGTCGGACGCTTTTAGTGTTAAGGTAGGAGTGCATCAAGGATCAGTGTTATCACCGTTTCTGTTTGTAATTGTGATGGATGTTGTGTGTGGAAACATAATGGAGGGGTTGTTATTTGAGATTTTGTATGCAGATGGCTGATAGCATGGAAGAATTGCAGTTAAAATTTGACAGATGGAAAAGTGTTATTGAAAAGAAAGGGTTAAAAGTTAATATTGGTAAGACGAAGAAGGTAATGGTGAGTGGGGAAGGTGGGGAGCGAGTGATAAGTAAAATAGACCCCTGTGGGGTATGAGACAGGAGAGTGAAGGCTAACTCGGTATTGTGTATAGGATGTCAGAAATGGGTGCATAAGAGATGTAGTGGTGTGAGAGGGGCACGTTCAAATGTAAGAAATGTGTTCATGGTGTGATTAATAGGACGGACGCAAGGACGGGGTTGAGTAGTGGTATTGAAAGAGTGGAAAGCTTTGTTTACTTAGGGGATAAGCTGAACGCGGATGGAGGATGTTTGAGCGCAGTTACGGCTAGAGTTCGTGTAGGATGGATGAAATTTAGGGAACTGGGTGGGGTATTGTGTGGAAAGAAATGGTCAGTGAAGATGAAAGGAAGGGTATATAAAGCATGTGTGAGAGCAGCGATGGTATATGGTGGTGAAACTTGGGTGTTGAGGAGAGAGGAGGAAAGTGTACTGCAGAGGGCTGAAAGAGCTATGGTGAGGACGATGTGTGGGGTTAAAGTGAAGGATAGGAGGAGTAGTACAGAGCTGATGTCGATGATGGGACTGAATGAGGACATTGTGACATTGATAAGGAGATCGAGATTGCGGTGGTATGGGCATGTGTTGAGAAGGGATGAAAGGGTCGGGATTAGGCGAGCGTTGGAGTTTAAGGTTGAAGGAGTGGTAGGAAGGGGTCGTCCACGATTGGGATGGAGAGAGCAGGTGGAGAAGGACAGGGTGAAAGCGGGGTTGCGTGATACTGAGGCGAGTGACAGATGTGGATGGCGTCGAGGGGTATTTCGGTTTCATCATAGGTAGCCAAACGGCAACCCCCGATCTCGGGAAAAATGTCGTCTAAACGTGTGTTGTTGTTGTTGTATGTATCTACAAATCGACATTTTTTTCATTATTTTTAATGAAAACCCTGATCGAAACTAACCGTAGCATTCCTCGATGAGGACGGGGTAGACGTGAGTTGTACCTCTCTGCTTGGCCTCCAGGTCGCCTGCCTTCAATATGTGCTCCAGACCGTTGAGTGCCAGCTGTTTCGGTGTTATCAACAAGATGAGATGAGATCACTTTTTAAGTATGGAAATATGGATCTAGTAGGTTATATAATATCATTAAAATTTAATGTAATTATTAATGTAAATGTAAATTATAAATGTAATTATTAAATTAATGTAGTTTAGTGCCAGAGTCGTACAAGACCTGAATGATCTTGGTATCGACGACGCCGAGCAGATCGCAGAGGGGAGGGATGCATCCGAGGTTGACGAGGTATTGGATCTGCTCGAAGGAGCCTCCGGATGCTGCGTTCGTTATGGCCCATGCAGCCTCCTTGCGGGTTTTAAACTCTGCCTTGCTCATGATTTGGATGAGGATAGGAAAGATATTGGCCTCAATTACAGCCTGTTTGTTGTGATCGTTATCTTCGTGCATTGTTGTCTCGTGTATAGTGAATGAATCAAATCAATATAAAATTATTCAATGTAAATTTTTATTCAAAATAAAAAAAACTAAAAACTCAATATTTGGCACAGATACGCCAATTTAATTTAAAAAAATAGCCACCTACCTTATTTATTCAAACTCAAACTAACCAACGAACCAACCAGCCAACTAAACAACCAACGAACCTGTATTTGATTTCGATTGCCAGCAGTGATGTTGCTGATGGTCCAGCAGACCTCCTTCCTGATGCTTTCCTTGCTGGAGCCAAGCAGGTGGATGAGCGAGGGCAGGACCGAACAGTTGAGGACGAGTTGGGTCTGCACGTCGTCGCCCGTCACAATGTTGCCCACTGCTCTCAGAGCTGCACTGACCACTCCTTGCGATGTGTGACTGATAGTGTACGTGTGTGTGTAGTTAGTTAGTTAGGTGTGTGAGTGTGTGTGCTTTGTTAGAGATGTGTGTGTGTGTGATTAGTTAGGCAATGCGCGCGCGCGCGTGTGTGTGTGTGATTAGGTGTGCATGTGTTGCTTTTTTGTGTAGATTGAAACTTATCGTGTGTGTTGTGTGCAGATTATTTATTAAGCGTGTAAATTGTGAATTGTGGGAGTGTGGAATGTGTTATTCTCAGACGCAAATGAATAGCACTTTAACAAATAATGCCAGAAGTACACATATTTCATCTCTTCATTGGCTGAGTAAAAAAAGTCTGGTAATCATTAGTTAAGTGTGCAAGGTGAATTAAATAACATACTAAGTTTTCAAATCTAAATAAATCAAAAAATTTAGAGTACAAGACATTTTTAAAAAAAGATGCATTTCAGAAACTAAATGAATAAATATATGCGTATATAAGATGATATAACTAGCCTAACATTATTTATAACAAACATATCTTATATGACGCGCATGTAGCTGATCGATAAACACTAAAATATATATAAAGTCGTATGAAAAATATCCAAATCCGGTTTCTCAAAAAACTCCGGCTGACTTTGGCAAAGATCTGTGACTCTGAAAAAAAAAAAATTATAAAAAGTACCAGAAAAAAGAACTAACGCAAGTAGCTCGACCAATCTTCTGACGACACCCGCCTCGATGACTGCCTGTATCTTTTCGTTGGGTCCGTCGGACAGATAGGAGAGGGCCCAGCAAGCATCAGCCAGTACATCGTGGTCGGTGTTGAAGAGTAGTCGAGCGAGCAGTGGTAGGGCCGTGGACACCTGATCAGTTTGTTTGTCGTGGTGGTAGAAAAGAAAATGAAATGATATATAAGAGAGGACATGAAATATATACTCATGTAACTATAAATAATATATTATAGAAACAATCACACAAAAACACGCATATAAAAGACAGCCAAACGAAAAAGAAAATAAAATTCTGTGAAAAAAGTAAAATTTTGGTGGGAAAAGGATGGAATGGTTAAGGTGTCTAGCAACCATTAGAAAGAGGACCAACCACTACAAAGAGGACCAACCATCACAGAAAAAAAAACAAAAAAAGGGCAACATACCTTAGTGAAGTCAGGGGGCGGGTTTTTTCCTCTGCAGAGATTGGACAGACACCAAACTGCATTTCGTAACATCGACATTTTTGTCGTCGTGCCAAGCAAGCTGTTAAAATTTCACGCCCATTTATTCACAAATTTGAGTTATTACCATCATATACTCAAGAAACACAGTCGTGATTGTGAGCATTGCAGTTGTCACTATATCAACACCACCGTCGGAGCAACCATCTCTCAACCATCTCTCAACCACTACACAACCATCACGCAACCAACATGCAACCATCTCTCAACCAACATGCAACCATCTCTCAACTAACTGCAACAAGTGATATAGAATTCCCTCCATGATAACATAATCCCTACATTCTGGACTGTCTCCTGCTACGTTCCCGAGAGCCCACACCGCCTATAATAATAATAATAATAACAAATACATTAATATTAATACAATAATAATATCATTAGAGGTATCATTAAAAACAATAATAAAAAAAAGTAGATGATGATATATGAAGAGTTATAAAACTGAAAAATGTTTGCAGGTTAGAAAAACAAATAACAGAACACACACGCACGCACACAAACATAACAACACATCATACAGACAAACATACACATACGTTCAAACACACACACACACACGCACAAAATAGTTAACCTGTTCTTGTACGTCTTCATGTGGAGAGTTTAACAATTGGATGAATACAGGTACAGCCCCACTTTCGATGACCGCTCTTGTCTGATTGGACGAACCTGATGCTATGTTCGTGAGGGCCCAGGCCGCTTCGAACTGAATATAATTTATAATAATTATAATTATTATAAATTATATTTAAATAATTATAATAATTTATAATAATTGTATTTATTTTGTGATTATTAAAATAATAATTATATAATAATTTATAATAATGATGACGATGGTAGATGAATCTATAACGGTAAATAATTGCAGTAAGTGAATTTAACTTTTCAGTTTTAACAATTTGACTAACTACGGTTAGCATATAATCTCAGTGAAAGATGTTTTTACGATAGATGAAAATAGCACATGGCAATTATTAAAGAAAATGGCGCTGTTTAAATTCATCATGCAATTATGTCAGTAAACAACAGAATGTTTCCTCAAAAAAGGCTTTGAATTATTGAAATATTCTTGAAATATTGCAAGAGCAATTTAACAAATTTAAAAATTCCTAGATGTTCTTAACACAAATACATCAATAATATCAACTCATTACAGCTGTCAGATTATGCTTCTAATAAATCACACATGAAAAGAAGTTCATATGTCAATATTTTAATTGCAATGGCTGCGATTTTGTCTTTAACAAAACAACCAAGGAAAATGCCAAATGTTAATTTAATTAAACTTTATTGGGGTATATTGATGAGGATTTAAAAAAAAACAAACAACAATAACAATAATATAAACCTGTAATGCAGAGTTGTTGTGTGTTTGTAGTAGTTGGACAAACCTCGGTACGATACCTGCCCCGATGACCGTATCAATCGGTGGGTTGGGCTCTGGTGGCGTGAAAGTAGGTAGGCAAAACTCATTACAACTAATTAATTGGTTAATTGATTAATAAATTAGAAAATCATTTAATGTAATATTAAATGTATAGCTAGTTAACTGAGTATGTAGCTAACAGAAAAGAATTACTACAGGTTTGCATCAGAATTAATACATATTTACATTGGAATACAATAGAGAATGTTGAGTAAGGAGATTTGGTTATAATTGAATGTGAAAATCAAACTATAATATAAATAACAATTACAAAAAGAATAATAACAAATAAAAAATTAAATATAAGCAATAGGTAGAGAATGTTTCTATAGCGACCTTTTGATAATAATTTCCGAAACTTTTGCGTAGCATCCAGTTGTTGTTCTTGGTCTTCACTGAACAACAACTTCAACATGTCTTCTGTTATCGTGTTCTGGCACGGGGGATGATTAGGAATGTCAATCAAATTAGATATTAGATTACTATTCCAAATTAAGTCAAACAAAAAAAATGTAATAATAAAATGACACTAATTATGTGAAAACAAAGAATGAAACTTATTTATTTGATTGAATTAGTAGTAAATATAAATTTGAAAAAAAAATTAAGATAGTAATTAGTTAGGAACTGACTGTGAAGTTGGAAGTGATGTGTGCCTCTTGAACAGGAGAAATGTTGTCCTCAGGTACGATGTCTACATTACGTTTCTTGAAAATCTGTTTCAGTTCCATTTGTTAACGTTGATTTATGACAATATTTTAAAAGATTATATGGTGCATAAAATTATTTACTTATAATTATATATAAAGAATACTTAATAAAGATATTTTTAAAATAATTAAAAAAGAGAAGATAAGAAGTAAAAATTTAAATAAAAATCAAAATGCCCAACCAACCAACTGATCTTTCTTCTGTTTTCTGAGTTGGAGTCCTTCCTCTTCTCTTCCTCTCCTCAACAACTCCACATCTCTCCCTTTGTACTTGTAGGCTTTCAATCTATTGCTTCCTGATGTACTGACATCTGATTCATCCATTTCTTCCTCTTCTTGGCTGAACCCAGAAATTAGTAAGAGTCGTAATTAATAAGTCTCTGATCCAACAAAATCAACAACAAATTTTTACCTGCAGTGGTTGAAGGTTTTAAATTTTTTTAAAGGATTTTATTAATTTTAATTAACATGATAGTATATTGTTTTATCATTTTAAGAATTATTTAATAAAAGCGACAAATAACAAAAAAAATAAAGTTCGGTGTGGAGTAAGTGAAAGAAGATGTCATATTTGTAAACTTTTAGGAAGAAACAGAACATTTGTTTGGTTCTTTATAAAAAAAACTTGAATTAAAACTTATTTTAAAGGCCAATTAGAGATAAAACATATTATCGCTCAGGCTTGAAACCTATATAACAAGATCATGAAAATAGGAAATAAGTTATTATTTTGATTAAATTTAAAAAATTAAATAATATTTGGAATAAAAACAAACAGTAAAAAAAGCAAACTTTTGAGCTAAATACTAACTAAAGTAAAGAATGTTCAACAGACAAGCGGATCACGCATGCGCAAAATACATTGACTGAAAAAAAATTCTAACGTCGTAGTTAATCTTGAACTTGTTCTAATCTACATATATCGTTTTAATACATATACTTAGAATATATTTATATTTAGCTTTTTATTTGTCATACATACTTAAATAGAAATTATTTTTTTCATCTAAATTAACTTTCGTGACTGTTTAAAAATTGATATTTGAGAAGGTTATGATTGAATATAATTAACAAGTAAACATATAACAACTTGAAACATTTCATTAATTTTTGAAGTCTACGATTGATTCATACACTTATTAAAACGGTTTCATCGTAATAATTTCAGAACTTTTTAACATTAATTACAGTTTTCTGCATAATTCAATACCTTTATCCCCATTCAGTCCAGTCAATTTAACAAATAAATGTTTATCTATATTTAATTTATTATATTTCAGATTCAGCATTTGCTTAATCATAGAATTGGCAAAATCCGAAAGTTATGAAATAAGATTAGAATGTATTGACGTCGCCATGTCTTGGTCAGTTGCGGTCAGCTGATGCAAGCTACATATCGCTATTATTTGTTATCTTTGCCGGTTGTAAAGTCGTCGGGTTGAAATTTACTTTTAAATTTTTTTCAAGGATTTTTTTTTATTGTTATAAATCTCAAAGTTCACTAGTTTTAAATTTTAAGTTTTTAATTATGCAACTTTAGCGTAAATAAAAAAAAAAAATAACGTTATAGATATTTAGAGTGCGTTTTTGTAGTATAGATAAAAATGGCGAATGGTTTTGTCTTTGATATTGAACTAAATGAAGAGGAGCATGAGGATGGCCATAAGAAAAAGAGAAGAGATTCGGATTCGGCGGATGAAATTTCTGACGAGGAGCCACTAAACGTTGGGGACGACAAAGTTCTGGTAATCTCGTACTTTACCGCCATTCAGTTTTATTTCTAGATGCATAAAGGACTGGGTGATCACTGATCATGCATATAATATCAAAATATTCTTTGTCTTTTTTTGTTCTTTTTACAAATCTTACACACACACACAATTATAAATGAAATCCATTGTATAATGACAAGTATAACTTATAGCATGTTTCATTGTCTGTGGGTGTGCTGTATTGTATTGCATTTGATTTTATTAATTGAAGAACTAAATAATGATTTAATAATTTCTTTGTTGTCTAATTTGATGGAATTAGTCATAAAATAGAAAATTGAATGAAGATTTGAAATCCACAAATGTTCTTTTGTGTGCACTTTTATGTATGTGTGATTGCTTTTTTTTGTTTCATTAAACTTTTGTTTTATTTTATTTATTATATTTCATTTATATATATTTTTTTCCAGAGTTTTGAAGCTAGTGGGCCAGATGCATACTTGCAGTTAGCATTTTTGATTTTTTGAAAACTATTTTCTACAATTAATTTGGTTCATCAGGAAAATAAAATCTTATCATCATTCCAGAAATCTATTGTCATTCAAAATTTCATTTCATTTCAAAATGTACTTTTCCCCTCAGAAGACATAAGTATTCAGATTAAAAAAAGTTCACATTTCTTTGCCTAAATCTTGAAGGATAGGCAGAATTAGGATGGAGATATGGGTTTATTTTAGTCTACAAAATTGTTTTATCTATTACACTTTAGTATAAATACAATCTTAATAAAAGCCAAGCACACTGCAAAGGCTTTTATCCTAATCTAATATATACCTACAGTATATTATATTTAAATATAGATTTATATAAAGAACATGTAGATTGGTATATGTTTGATTGATAATTTACACATTAAACAAATAAAACTGTAAACAAATCAAATATACACAAAGAACAGCTAAATGTATTTTCAATTTCTTTCTT
>NW_008705278.1:1047404-1049904 GCF_000326865.2 Helobdella robusta
CTACGATACAAAATAATGACACAACTACAATAGCTCAAGTCCTGTAGACGATGACATATGTGGAGCAGCAGCAGCAGCTGCAACAACGACTTCATCAGCGACAACCTCCCCAACGTTAGCAGCAGCAGCAGCAGCTTTATCAACTACAATATTTGATGAAGAGACAGCTTTATCAGCTACAATATTTGATGAAGAGGAGATGGATGTATCAAACACTGCGTACAACTTCAATCAAAGTAATTTTCGTTTGTTTTGATGCCATATTTTTTGTTTGTTTGTTTTTTTATGTTTTTTGTTGTTGTTGTGCAATGGTTGTTTACGATGTTGTTCATAATTGTTGCTGGTTTATTGTTCTATGTTTGAATTTGTTCATGTTGTTCTCGGTGTTTCACTGAGGCAGTTGTTTCTTTATCAGCAAAATCATCCTCACATCATCATCCTCATCAGTGTTTCGCTTGCTCAACCGAAACAATTATTTCTCCATCATCAGCAGCACATCTTCAGTTCTTTTTACCTGTAAAATTAACCTCCCCGCCACCAAACTTCAGGTCTTCAGATCAGTGCTGCCAGCAAAAGTAGCAGCAGCAGCAACTTCTACCGCAGTCACGATCAGCATTACGGAAACTTCTACCTCCAGCAACAGCAACGACACCATCCACCATTGTCGTCATCACCACCAGCGTCATCGTCTCGTTTCGGTTTGATCCAGAAAGATCCGCGTCGCCACCTCTACCCCCACGAAGACGAAGATGAAGACGCCGCGCTACTTTTGACATCTGACCCCATGCTTGACCCCGCCATCAACAGGTCTCCGATTTTGGGTCAGCGCACCTTTGGCGCTAGCTACCTCAACAAGCCACAACAGCAGCAATATTCTTCTCAACAAAACATTTTGCAACAGTCTCAACAACAACAGCTGAAACACCAACAACCCTTTTTTCAACAAAACTTTTCGCAATTTCAACATTATCAACAACAGCAACATTACCCACAACAGCCACAACTACAACAACAACATCATCATCAACATCAACAATCCCAACAGCAACAACAACAACAGCAAAGAATGTTTAACAACTACATGACTCAACCAATAACGTTTGGTGGTGGTATAAACATCGCTAAGAAGAAGTGATGATGATCATTATCATCATCTTTATCATCATCATCGTCACCTATACCATCATCACTATCTCCATCGTTTCACCAGTATAATTAAAAATATCAAACTTATATTATTTCCATCATCATTGTAATCGTCATTAACATCAACATTATCATCATTATCATCATACTACAGTATACGAGTACTTACTACATACCATCATACTACATCGTCATCATTTAAATCATTATCATTATCACGGACACCGTCACCATCATCATCATCAGCATCGTCGTCACAAGAGTCATCATCATCATCATCATAATCATCTAATCTGTTATGTGGCTTACGAAGAAATAAAACAGTTAAATAATCTTTGATAATAACTATTCACCAACTTTAAATATACGTACACACACACACACACACACACACACATATATATATATATATATATATAATATATATATATAATATATATATATATAAGATTACGACTGTCTGAAACGCAATTATTGAATTATCACAGAAATGCTGTGATTTTCATTAATAATAAATAAATATATATATATATATATATATATATATATATTTATATTATTATATTTTTGTCCACTGTGTTTTGCGGTTCTAAAACGCTTTTCCACATTTGATTTGCTGATTTAAATCATTGCAATCTCTGATTGATTGATAAGGTTGATTGAGTGATTGATTGTTCGAATGATTCATTCATTCATTTACTCATTTATTTATCGTTGAAATCTTTGATTGATATTGTTGATTGAGTTAGTGATTGATTGTTCGAATGGTTCATTCATTCGTTCGTTCATTCATTCATTGAGATGAAGACAGAAATAAATTTATTTTATAATTTTGCCTGTTGTTTTATTCTCCTTGAGTACATTACACTACTACTACTACCACTACTACTACTACTACTAATGATGCTGCTGCTGCTGCCGCTACTACTATTACTGCTTCTATTATCGCTACCACTATTACTGCTTCTATTATCGCTACCACTATTACTACTGTTACATGCGCATACGTTTGATTTGATTTTTTCGAAATTTTCAATGGTGTTGATTAACTTTACAGAAAAGATAATTATGTACACACACACACACAAACACACACACACACATATATATATATTTTTTCATTGGTATTTAACGTTATAACATTGCGCGCGAAATTAACCAAAAACTAACTGACTGACCTAAATGGATGACAATATTATTATTATTAACCTTTAGAATTATGAAATCGAAATCATATATTTGAATATTAGAATATATAGAAAATTCATATATGTATAAGTATATATATATATATATATATATATATATATATAATTTTGATTGATATTTTTCTATGAGTTTCTACTAGCAAAAA
>NW_008705278.1:1054904-1071030 GCF_000326865.2 Helobdella robusta
TCATTCATTCATTCATTCATTCATTCATTCATTCATTCATTCATTCATTCATTCATTCATGCATTCTCTCTCAACCTTCGACGTTGGTGACGATGAAGTCGATGGAAACCTCAAAATTCTTCTGTTAGCGTTGGACTCCTGTGTGCGTGTGTGTGAGTGTGTATGTGTGTGTATGTGTGTGTGTGTGCGTGTGACGTGCATGTGTGTGTGTACTGTGGGAACGTATACGTGTAAGCGACTTAAAATTAGCTTACTAGAACCTAAATGAATAAATGAACGAGAGTTCTATCGACAAAGGAACAAACGAAAAACAACGTATGCATAAACGACAACGACGACAGCAGCAACAACAACAACAAAAAACAACAAAAAACAACAACAAACAACAACAAAAAAAGACCTGATCTAAAATCTGCGACAACTCAGCGTGCAGCAGTTGATTACTTTCATCCAGTGCCCTCAACTTTTCTTCCAACTTTCTGGCGCTCTCCTCGACGTCTTCGCAGCCAACGCCACCACCACCTACAGCCACACCACCATTAACCACTTCCTCTTTACTAGCGTCACCAAACACTTGGGTTTTGTGAAATTTTGGTGAATCGTCGTTGGACGGGAGATTTTTGTTGGCAAGGAGGGATTTATTTTGGAGAAGACGGTCGTATTCTGTTTGGAGGTTTCTGTGGTTGGTTGGTGTGGGTTAGATGATTGATTAATTGAATGAATGAATGAATGAATGAATGAATAAATTATTAAAAAATGATTGAGTGATTAATTGACTGATGAGACCTTTAATTGAGCGTTTAATTGACTGATGAAACGATTGAGTGACTGGACAAATCATAGAATGATTGCTTAATTGATTGAATGATTGCTAAAATGGTTGGTTGAGTGATCAAGAGAACAATTCAGTGATCAATTAAATGACAAAAGGACCGAGTAATAAATTAAGTTAAGTATCCGAGACCTATTTTCCAGTTCCAACTTGACGATCATCTCCTCTATCTCTTCCTTCCTCTCGCCGTCGACTTTCTTCATTATCTCTAAAGGACTGCTAGGCTGGGGTTACGTCATGTTGATGATAAGAAAATTAATGTGATGAAGATGAACGCGCTAATAATGATAATCAAGTTAGAAAATGTCAAAGTAGAACTGCGGATTTAATGATTAGAGGCATATTGACGGACGGAGATGATGAAGACGATGAAGGGAGATGAATGAATAAGACGACGATGATGACGTAATGATGACGTCATAATGGCGTTAGCAAACCTGTCCATCTGGCGAGTATCCTTTAAGACTGAGGCAGTACTGTGCGATGAGGTTGTGTTCGTTTTGTTGGTCAGTGTGGGTGTTTCGTTTGCTGGCGTTGACGTCAGCATCGTTGGCGTTGTTGTTGTTATTGCCGATGACGTCATTAATGTTGTTGTTGTTGTTGTTGTTGTTCTGAAAGGTATTCTCAACATTGCTGCTGAACATGATGTTGTCTCCGGCAATCCTATGAAATTTTTACCATCATCGTCGTATCAACAACTATCATGTACATCGATGAAAAAACTTTAAAAAAAAAAAACTCACCCAGACCCACCACCAACGGCATCGACGCTACCACCAACAACGACTTCACCACAACTACCACCCCGGCCACCGCTCCATGCCAAAACCCCATCAAAATTACAACCATCACCATCCTCATCGTCGTCATCATCCTCTCCACCCACGGGAAGGTAGCCGAGTCTTCGGTGGCGTTGAAAGTAGCGTTTGGAGCGGAATTTGTTGCGGATGATTTTGGTGAAGTCCTTGACGTCCTCGTGTGAGGTGGTCTGTGGTGGTTGTTTGTGGTTGTTTGTGGCTAGCAGTGGCTGTTGGTGATGAAGATGAAGATGTTAGAATGATGGTGATTGAGTTTATTAAACAATTAACTACCAAACATAAACTAGCCGATCAGATCACCCAGCCAGCTAGATAATCAACCAACCAACCAATCAATCAATCAATCAATCAATCAATCGATTGATCGATCAATCAATCACCGACCGACCGACTGACCAACCAACCAACCAACCTCGCTGCTGTACTCTTGCATAGGATGGTTCAACTTGTGACTCTTGGCAGTTTTTCCAGAGAAGAAACAGTTCTGGCACATGTCCAAACTGAAACATTTCAGACAACGGTACCTGGGTGAGGTGTCATAATTTCGTCATGAGAATGTGCTGATGATGTCACGCAGCTGATGATGACGACGACGATTGAATGAAGATGAAGATTAATGAAACTAAAGACAATAAAGCTGATGTTGATCAGTAGATTCGTAATCGACTGACCAATCAATAAACCAACCAACCAACCAATTGGCCAGCCAACCAATCAGCCAACTAACTCACTAACCTCAAGCCTTTAATAGGGAACTTCTTGCACACGTGACACTTGACATGATGGCTAGCCCCCTCTGATAAGGTCAGTCTGTGAAGGACGGCCACCCATACGATTGACTGTGGTTCCAGACGAGTCCAGTTCAGAAATTGTTGCTCGGTTATTTGTTGCTGTGGTTGTTGTTGGTTTTGTTTCTGCTGGGCTGCCTGGTGAATGTGTGGTAGACGTTCCAAGGTAAGTTAGGAGCCAAAACAGATAACAATTGATTGCACATATGTGAAAAACAAAGAAAGCAAACATACAGAAGGAACAAACAAACACACAAACACACACACTCGCACGCACACACACAAACACACACACACACAAGCACATATAACATAAAACAAACTGACCAACACAAAACGAAAAACACAACAAACAAGAACTTAGGTATAGTAAAGAACAAACCATCTCGAAACAGCTATTCACACTAGGCTGAGAGTTGGTGCCCCCGAACGCCCCCGCCTCTCCAATTTGCTTGGGAATCATCATCACATCATGCAGAAGATGTGCCAACTGTCGCCTGCTCAGTTTCAACATGGACGACTGCGTATTATCTATGTCATTCGTCGAATTTCTTTTTCCGCTTCCGGTATCTTTACTTATTTTTTGATCTTTGTATTTGTCGGAAATGATCCAGTCATCGTTGCTGCTGCTGACGTTGGATGATGGTGATGTTGGAGAGGGTAAGTTTGGAGACGACGATGACGTTCTTGTGGTGGTGGCGCTCGTCAGGCTGCTCTGTGCTTCCGTAGCCGACATCCTGAATAGGTCTGATGACGGTGGCGAAGAAGATGGTGAAGATGATGGTGATGACATCAGCAAAAACAAACAACAACAACAAAACAACGACCACAGCAACATACATCTGTACTTCTCCTCCATGCTACTACCGCACAACATGACCAATCCTGTCTTGAATGATGAAACATCGATCGACCCCATACGGGCGCTAGTCACGTGATGTTAAAAATAATGACTATTATATAAAATAATCATTTGGATGACGTCAACGATGACAACAACAACAACAACAGAAAACAACAAACAACAACAAACAACAACAATAAACAACAACAGACAACAACTCATGGATCGAATATACCAACCTGTCGAAAACATTAAGCAACCAATTAAGCACAAGATCCATAGCAAGTGGAATATTCATATCAACTTCAGCACATCTCTTATTGACGATGACGTCATTATTTTTATTTACATCTTTTTGGTTTTTTGGCGCCAGAGTTGCACTAAGATCAGAGTGCAACTTCTCGAAACAGGACCTCAAACAGCCGGCCATCTCAACAACACCGAGGACTCGGACACACCTCAGATGATTAAAAGTGGTACGATCCAAACTTTTTGTGATGTCGTCGTCGTCGTGGTTATCGTCTGGTGTGGTTGCAGCGTCGTTGAAGTTGTTAGTTGTCGTTGGGGTTGTCGGTGTTGTCGGCTTTTGTTGTTGTTTTTTCTTTTGGATTTTGTTTGGCTTTGTTGGCGTGGCCGTTGGAGTTGTTGTGGCTGACGATATTGTTGGTGTTGCTGCTGCTGCTGTTGTTGCTGTCGTTGTTGTCGTTGCTAGGAGGGACTTTGAAAGTTTCAAAGTTGGAAAGGATTGGAATGATGAGTCCAGGATGTCCAGGGTTATCAAGTCGACTGTTTTGTTGTTGTTGGTGGTGGTGATTTTGTTGTTAATGTTGTTGTTGTGGTACGATGAATATATTCATCATCGTCGTCGTCGAAATCATTATTATCATCATCACCACCACCATCGCAATCATCATCATCATCTTCACCATTGCAACCATCATCATCTTCACCATTGCAACCATCATCATCATCAGTCACAAACATCATCATCATGACTCACGATGAAGAGCCTTCTGAAGACTCCTGAGTTTCATGGCAGTCCTGTAGGCAGAGAATCTCACCTCATCGTAATCACCTGATGATGGTGGTGGTGGTGATAGTGGTGGTGATGATAACGATGAAAAAGATGGAAAAGAGGATGACAATGATGACGATAATAATGGTAGTAATAACGGAAATGATGACAATGAGAGCGTTATAATAGTGACGATGAAGAAACAAACCAAGGGACTCCATGAACTTGGTCATATCCGGATGGTCCCAATGAGTTGACTGCAAGGAATGACTGTAAACGTACATGTGTGTGTGCGTGTGTGCGTGTATGCATGTATGTGCGTGTGTGCGTGCGTGCATGTGTAACTTCAAAGTTATTCAGTAGCGTTAATAAAAAAAATTTCTTAAATAGCAATTTTTTTTCTTCCCATGTTAGGAAACACGCTTTTTGACTGGAAAAACCGAGCATTGTTGACGAATGTTCCTCCGGATAATTCTTATGCAGTTAAAAATTTACTCCAGGGTTAGTTTTTCGTCTACCATCTCCAGATTTGCGTTCATAACTACTAACTACAAATTCAAATAACTGACACTATTATTACCTGTCAGTGGCCTTATAACGCTAATATTGCGACCCGTTCTCGAGATCTCGAGATCTTAAGATGCACCTTACGTGTACATCTCCAGTTCACAATATTTAAAAGGCTGATAAATATCTATAATGACGTCACAATTATTGTTAATGACGTCACAGTTATCACCATCACCATCACCATCATCATCATCATCATCATCATCATCATCATCACTGACTTGATGTAGTAGGGCACGTGGTTATCAGTTGTGGCCCTTTCCCACGGTTGACTGACGGATGCTGAAGAATCCCAATCATCATCGTCATCATCATCATCATCACAATCATCATCATCATCGTCGTCACCATCGTCATCATCATCATCACCGACCAGCGAGAATATGCTGTGAGAAGGACCCCTTCCTCTTACTCATGGAATCCTGCATCGCCAGCAGCCTCTCGTCTGTCTTCGATTGTAACGTGCGCCATCTATTTAGTTAATTAATTAGTTAGTTAGTTAGTTAATTAATTAATTAATTAATTAATTATTCATTTGTCTGATTAATTAATTGTTTAATTAATAATCAGCAAATTTTTTTAAATATTTTAAAATCAAAAAATGAAACTTAGACAACACCAAACGTGAAACAAACAGGGCTTAATTAAAAGTCAATTTGGAAAGAACAACAACAACAACAAAACTCCATAACATCACATCAACAACAAGAGCTGCAACATCAACAACGACATCATCAACAACATCATCAACAACATCATCATCAACAACATCATCATCAAACAACAACGGCATCAACAACAACAACAACATCAACAGTAGCAGCAACAACAACAACCTCCTCAACAAATCTTCGAGCGTAGTGACGATTCGATGCGACAAGACGACGTCATTCAGCTGATTGGCGTTGTCGTTGCACTGGTCAACCTCACCTTGGATCGGAGCTATCCTCTGCTGGAAGGCCTGCGTGACGATGACTCAGTTATGACGTAGTGATGACGTGGTCATGATGAAACTTCAATTTAAATTTCTGAGCACTTCTGTTAAAAACTTGAAACTTTAAAATGAATTATCCGTAATAAGGCAGGCAGTCATGGCGAGCAATGAATTTACTTTAGAATCATACTGTGGTCATCCTGCTTACTTATTAACAATTTTCTTTCAATTTTGAGGAGCAAATAAAATTTCATTTCAAACTAATTTATCGATGTGAAGATGACGATGAAGATGGCTATTTGAGGATGACGTCACGATGATGCAAAGATGACGTGGTTATGATGATAATAGCGGACGACAAACACACACAAACACCTTTCAAATTCACACACACACGCACACACACCTGGACAGCGGCAATATCAGCCTGCATGGCTCCCACTTTGATGACGTCATCGACGGACAGCCAATCGGAGGCTTCCTTTTCTACCGCCTTCAAGTGCTGCGATAGATCGTCGAGACTCTCTTGCAAGATGGTCATTTTCTGTAGTGTGGTGATGATAATGATAGTGATGATGATGATGATGATGATAAAGATGATGATGATGATATAAGCACCTCAATAGTACCATCCAACAAATTGACACGATCCAACGAAAGCTTCTGAATCTTTATCCAATTCTTTTCAAGAAGTTTTTTCTTCTCTAGTTTTAGATATAATGTTTGCCGGGTTATTCAATCGTCGCGACTTGAATCATCATTATCATCCTCATCATCATCGCCATTACTATCATCATCATCGGCATTCTTATCAGCAGCAGTAGCAGCAGCAGCAGCAGCATTATTATTATCATACCTCGGCAGAGATGATCCTCATTACATTTCTCCGCCTGCAACATCTCACAAACAAATGGTCTTTGTTCGTTGATTCTATCAACCAGTGTCTACATGTATGCATGTTTGTATGTATGTATGTATGTATGTATGTTTGTTTGTTTTTTAAGTATGTTTTCAAGTATGTATACATGTTTGTTTGTTTGTTTGGTTTTATGTATGTTTGTTCATGAGTAAATTTCTTTATAAGTATGGATGGCACGTTTGTTTTGTTGTTTGTACGTGTGCTTATATTATCAAATTCAATGGAATCGACCCATTAGAATCCCACCGGACAATCCACCCACTACCCATTCCAACCTGGAAAGCCACCTTCTGCATCTTAACGGCTTGCAGCTCGTCTCCGACAGCTGGCTGGTTGACTAGCTGATCCTCGATGCTTCGAAGGGCGGTCAGCTGGTCATTCATCTTGCGCGCCAGAGCTGATGAGGGTGACATCGCCGATGTCGATGTTGTTGTCGGTGTTGACCTGTCAAAGTTTCATAATTAACTCTGGGTAAATCTAATAACCCTACTACCGTCTTTTGTGAAAATATTACAATTACGTCATTTGGTCATTTATTCCCTCACCTCAGCTCATCCACATCTCTCTTGATGTCTTCAACTTTCTCATTGACATCCGCAACGATAGGACTGCTGCTGTCTTTTGCTGTCGTGACTGGTCTTGTTGGTTCAGCTGCAGTTGTTGGCGCTGTTGAAAGATTTGACAACATCTGCTCCAAAGTTTTTAGCGAACTGGATGGGGTGAATTAAAAACACCAGTTATGTAATGACGTCATCATCTTTCTCATCACCATTATCACCATCATAACATCATCATTCAGTCACCTACCTTATGCCACCCACAGACTTGTACCTATCGATGACCTCATGAACTTTGACTTTGAGATAGGAAGGGTCATCTTGTGGGTAGGTAGTGATCAGCTGATTGAACGATGATGATATCGACTCCAGTAACTTGCTGACCGATGTTGATGGCGATGATGACGACGAAGATGACGATGACTTCTGTGGAAGGAATAAAATGAACAACTGATTATTCCTGCAGCAAATATGATGACGATGAGTAACAATGATAATAACGTTGATGATGAAATAACTAGAAAATAAAAACAATTTCTAAGTCAATACAACACCAACCATACAAAACATTAACGCAACCAACACAAACAACTCAAACGAACTTTCTTCGATCCATCAGTAGTGACTTTAACAAATTTACAGCAGAAGTCATTGAACTCTGAACTTTGAACTTTCATCTGAATAAGCTCCTTTTCTCTATCTTTTATGTCCTTTATTGCTTTGTCCCAGCTGTCGCAAAGTTTTGTGGCTGTACGGTGCATTAAAATTGAAAACAGGAGTGATTGGAAAACAAGAGAGATAAAGAGAGAGATAAAGAGAGAGAGAGAGAGAGAGAGAGAAAGAGAGAGAAAGAGAGAGAAAAACAGAAAGAGAAATTCAGCAGAAAAGAAAATGACACCGTCAACGACTACAAATCGACACAAACGGCAAGCAATCAACCAACTCAAGTTTTGAGCATTGTGACTCCAGTCAGGGTCATTCTGCATCTGCTGCAGCTTACTGACCAGGCTGTTGATTGACGGCATCATTGCATGCAACTCTTGATGTTTGGCCTTCACATTAGTATTAATAAAGGATAAATAGATAGATGGATGGATAGATAGATAGATAGATAGATAGATAGATAGATAGATAGATAGATAGATAGATAGATAGATAGATAGATAGATAGATAGATAGATAGATAGATAGGTAGGTAGATAGACAGACAGACAGACAGACAGACAGACAGATAGGTAGGTAGGTAGATAGAGAGTGAAAGATATATCTCCATCACCATCGTAACCTGTTCTTTAGTAGAAGCCTCCTCCATGGCAGCTTCGTTTCCGATGCTGACCGGCTGAGGCCTGGCCTTGTCCATGATCACCGATAGAAAGTTATTCAGTCCTGTTATGAATCTGTTTGTATGTATGTATGTTTGTTTGTTTGTATGTATGTTTGTAAGTTTGTCGTTCGTTTGTTCATTGTTTGTTTGTTTACATGTTTGTTTGTTCGCTTGTTTGAATTTCGTTTACGTACCTTCGTTTGAATTAAAGGATGAAAGAAATGGTTAGAGGAAAAATTAACAAAAAATGAGGAGAAAAATGATGAGATTTGAATTGATGTATGATTCAAGAGTAACAATGAAATATTACTTTTCTTTATTTTGCGAAGATGACGCATCTTGTTGTGGCTGCTTTTGTTGTGGCTGTAGCTGCTGCTGTGACTGCTGCTGTTGTGGCTGCTGCTGCTGTGGCTGTTGTTGTATTAGCTGTTGATCCGGCTTCGACTGCTGAGCTGGAGGTGATCTCTGTCGATGATGATGAGGATGATGAGGAGGGATTTCAATCTCATCAGGCATCTTGATGTTCCATGCTTTCGAGTGTTTGACAGGATGTTGTTGTTGCTGTTGTTGCTGCGGTTCTTGTTGCTGCGAGGGTGGCTTCCCTTTCACGACACTGCTGTAAACAGGAAACTCCATTTCATCTGCATTCTTCTTCACCTTCTCAAATTTTCCACCAAACTTCTCTTCACCACCATCAAAAGCAGCGGCACCGGCCACAACGACATCAACGACATCCGCACTACCGGCACAAACCTCATCACCACCTCTTACTTTTCCACCACTATCAGCCACTTGAAAAAATTTTATATCGAAAGGAGTCTGTATCCGGAGTTCGGAAGTGGGAGTCACCCGATCGTCCCCTACAATGTAACTAGCTTCGAAGGGACTAGAGGGTGGGATGACCTGAGAAGGTAGGGAGGCCTGGAGACGTTGCAAGCGACTGGAGAGACGCAGAAGAAGAGGGCTGGCTGCCGAGGTGAACTTGCAGTCCTCTGTGTCTTGCACCCTCCTCACAATCGTGTCCAACTCTGATTTGCGCTGCTTCGTCTGGTCTCTTATGGACTGTTGGATACATCATGGAATGAATGAATGAATGAATGAATGAATGAATGAATGAATGAATGAATGAATGAACCAATTGTCCGGACTAGCAAATAGACATTCACATGATTGAAAATAATATATGGAATCGACTTATCGCTGATGACCTGCTGCATAACGTACCGATAAGCACAAAAGGTATGTGCTACAAACTATGCGGCTATAACGTAGAAAAAGAAATCGCGCAATAGAGATAGCAGCAGTAACAACAGACAAACAAACGAACAAACGAACGAACGAACGAACAAACAACCTGAATGAGATGTTCATCAATGGATGCCGCCTGCCTTCCTCCCTTCCTACCGACCACACCCTCGACCTCCTCCAACCAATTCTCAAGGTCATCTATGTCCGAGTGCAGAACTTCCAGAAGTTCGTTCGTGGATGTTGTCGTCGTCGGTGATGATGACGATGGCGAGTGTGGCGCGAGGGGTGCGCTGTCGAATTGTTGCTGCTGCTGCTGTAGTCGCATCTTCAGTTCAGATTTCACAGTAACCCAGTTCGACTGTGGCGATGATGAGGATGAGTGTGACGGTGATGGATATGATTGCCACGCAAACGAGCAAACTAGGTCGTACAAAAATCTACCTGCAAGCTATTTATAGAATTAGTAATCTGCTCGACAACATCGGAATGTCCTTGAACTTTCTGTTGACCTCTGACCCTTTGCAACCTCTTCAATTCAATGTCAATCTCACTTTCGAAATTGTCCTCCTCCCTTACCAATTTCTGTTGAATGGGGCAAAGATGGCCGGTAAAATTTACCCAACCACTCATTCATCGCAAGTTGATAATGACGCATTAGCAGTAGGTTTGTACATTTCTGCATGGGACAAGTAGAAAGTAAGGCGAGAGGAAAGAAACAAACCTTGAAGGCCTCGACATCGTTGAGATCACTGCTCTTCACCCTCAGTAAAAACTTGCTGACGGATGATATCAACTCTGCAGGGGCAAGGAGGTCCGTGGCGTCTAATTTCTGTGTACGCGCGTGCGTGTGTGTGTGTGTGTGTGTGTGTGTGCGTGCGTGTACATCGCATATATGTGTGCGCGTATATATATATATATATATATATATATATATATATATATATATATATATATATATATATATATATATACAGTATTATTATATATTTATAATCATATATGTGACCATGTATGTTTAAATTTTAGGTGCACATACGAGCCTAACTATGTTTTTATTCAATCAGAATGTACTGCACGCGTATATGTGTGTGTTAATTCAGGTTTGTATAAAGCTTCGAACATGTTTTTGTATATACAATCTGTACACACATGCGTGTATTTCTTGATGGACACGCCGTGAAACAACAAAACACACACACAAAATCTCTAATTTAATATTTAGTTTCTGAACGTGGCGTGTTAAAATTACGATGAAATTGCGGGGAAAAAGTTAGAATGATGACACAACTGACGTCAGAGTCGAGAAGATGGTTGGATTTGTGGCTCAGCATGTTGGCCACACGATTCAACTCCTTCTCGACCTCCTCGACATTGACGATCGGCTGTTTCATGCAGTTCTCCAGCGAGATCTTCCTCCACTGTTCTACGGCGTCCTTCAGCATCGGCAGGATATTCTTGCGGTTGTTGATTTCTGTCATGTACGTCTGCAACGTTTTCATTTTAGCGGGAAATTATAAACGAACTTCTGCAACATATTTCGGCGGGGAATTAAGCTGGTATTAAGCTGGTAACTTAATCCATTGCATTATTATTTTTATTACGCGTATTTCTGTGAAAAAAATTATAAAAAAGTTTCCATCAACTTTTTTGTCAAGACAGAAATTTAAATTCAATGAAGTAAATAATGAAAATAAGAAGAGATTTCTAAACGGCTCTGCACACATTAGAAAAAATAAATCTGCCTATTAAAAACAGCCCACCTCAACATCATACGCAGTCTCTGCACTCCCTATAACAGGTGAAGTCGCTGTAGCCACTGCTGCTGCTGCTGCTGATGAGGAGGATTGCGATGATGGTGAGAATTTCTCATCAATGGTTTTGATCAGTGTCCTCATGTTGTTCATCTCCTTATTGATCTTCTTCGAGAGTTTGCAGCATTTCTCAAGACTCACCTTACCACTGGTTACCTAGACAACCATGGTGACGTTGCGATGATTATGCTGGAGATGATTATGTCAATGATGATGATGTTATGAGTAAACACACATACACACACACACACGCACGCACGCAAGCACACACACACGTAAGTACACACGCACACACACAAATTTAAATAGGTATACACTCAAACCTGGGCGCCGAGTTTGTTGTACTGCAGTTTGATGGCATCGATCTGCGAGTTGAGACGATGTGGGAAGTCAACCTGTTTCTTGTCCGCCACCTGCCGACCTGTTTTTATCACGTACTCCACTTCCGGTTTGATCTCGCTCATCTTTTTGTAATATTTCTGTCGGTGTATATACTTGTGTACGAGAATGCATACGGGCGTGAATGTATACATGTGTGAGTATGTATACCTGTGTGAATGTGTATGTATGCAATACATTTGTATTCACAAATAAATAATTTAATTAATAATTATTATAAATTCTTCTGACGAACTGTGCAACGACAAATGATGAATGTAAAATTCATTTGCAATGTAAAATAGCACAAATGTGAACACCAAAATGTATCAGTTGGGATTATTCAAAATAAAACTAGCTCCTCCCACTTGATAATTCTCGAGCTGTGATTGGATGACCTCAGTTTCACTTCCGCCGATCTCCATCAGCTGAACACTTTCGTTAATTTCATCGAGAACTCTCTTGACCAATCCCAGTTTGGAATCGAAATCAGGTGGTTTCTGAAACTTCTGAAGTTTCACTTTCACTTCCACAAAATCTTTCTGTGACATAATCCATGGAAAGATACTAAATAATCGTAAAACTTCAAATTGAGTGAAAGAAAGCCCTCACCTTCAGCAATTCAATTTGCTGCGACAAACGATCGGCAGCCTCTTCCTTACCCTCCTCTCTAAACACTTCCACATCTCTCTCTAAATTTTTCAAGAACGTCTCATAAGCTGTGAACTCTTCCAGGAGACTCTGAAATAGAAAAGGTTTTTATATTTTCATTCTTGTTTTCAATTATTTGTTAAGATTTATACGGCTTTAATATTTTCAAGTTCCACATTTTCTCTCCATTGTTGACATACCATTCATTCCTAATTCCAATCATCAAACAACTTACCTAACCATCATCATTATCATCACCATCACCACCATCATCATCACCACCAGCAGCAGCACTCACACGGACAAAACGTACGCCACCAAACTCCGTAAAAACCAATTCACACACCAACACGCACACCCACACACACACACACACACTCAGTCGCAAACATACTTGATATTCCTCAGGCATATCAGCAGCCAGTAGATCGGCTTCAAGGTTGTGTTGCAGTGTAGCGGCCACCTCACACATCCACTGCTGCATGTCAATTATTCTCGACTCCCTGTTCTGAGCTGCCTGTATTCCGGACTCCAGGTACATCATGCGGTCACGTGCCTGTCACGTGCGTGTGTGTATGTGTGAGTGTATGTAAGCCTGCATGTGTGTGTGTGTATGTGTGCCAACAGGAAAAATGGGCGATAAATATTTAAACAAATAAATTGAAAAAGACCCAAGTATTTGCAAGGATAAACTTCTTAAGAAATTAACAAAATCAAACACCAACAAACAACAACAAACACCAATAAACAACAACAAACAACAACAAACACCAATAAACAACAACAAACAACAACACACACCAACAAACAACAACAAAGCATTGCCGCCGCAAACAGCACAAACCTGCAAAACCATGGAGTGACCACGTGCAGCGAACTCGTCCAACTTCTCCAGGGACTGAATAGGCATGCTGGTTGGTCGGTGGTTCACGGGCAAGGAGGTCAGAAACTGGGTCAGGTTCTTCAACTGGTCCATGTTGGCAGAAGTACGTGACCCAGTTAAGTTCTCCAGGGCCTGTATGTGATGGTTTGATTAGTTAATTGCTTACAAAATGATTTACATGGTTGAAACAAATCTGAGTGAGACTATCCCTATAGGTGAAATAAAACATATGAAATTAGTGAAATGGAAAAATGTTTGAATTGATAGCCAATCCAAAAATATATAATAACAAACATATACATATATATAACATATACAAAATATAAAATTAGTGAAATGGAAAAATGTATAAATTCCCAGTTGTTATTTGATCGAAAGAGACCGACCAAGCAAACAACCAATCATCAAGCAACCACTTAGCTGTTTCGCCACTCTACCAACCAACCAACCGACCAACCAGCCAACCAACCGCCCACTAAACTAACATCGAGTTCTTCGGCCAACTCCTCGGCGTCGCCAGATGGCCTGGGCTGTCTGGAGAGCATCTTATTCAGCTGGTCGTGCCAACGTGTTTCCGCTTTCAACAGAGCTGGACGATGGAGATGTTGAAGGTGAAACAATGATGATGATTGCTATAAAAATAAAATATTCAGAACCGATTGTTAACCTGCATAGGTGGTACATGCGTCTAAACTGCTGGTGATACTTTCGTACTCATTCATCAGTTTCATTTTCAATCCATTCCACTTTTCAATGAGTTGCAGTGCCAGACTAGCAAGTTCCTGGAGATCTCCAGATTCGGGAATCCCACCGGAAGTTGACATTTTTTCAATTTCCGTTTTCAGATCCTGAATGGTTAAGTCATGCTTGGATAGTTTCTCTACGTGCTTCTGTAGTGGAAATAAAAAAAAAAATGACGAAAACATTTCAAGTGGTGCCAGGAGTGGAGAAGGATGTATACGCGAACAACATCAACCACACGTGAACGACAGCAGGTGAACGGTGAACCTTGTAGAGTTCTTTCTTCCTGGTCAACTCCATAACAGTCTGCACGCTGCTCAAAGGCAGGTTCTTCAGGATTCCCGTCAACCACAGAAGCGATTCCTCGGCCAAACTCAACTTACCTGCTATCAATTCTATGTTGCGTTGTTGTTGTTGTTGTAGCTGCTGTTGCTGTAATTGTTGCTGTTGCTGCAATTGTTGGTCTTGGGGCGAATCTAAAAGAAGAGTCATTTAGAGGAACTTTTAGCTACAACCTAACTTCGGTATGAACGCATTTGTAAGGTGAGATAGCTGAGTAGACAAGGCAATACATGAAGATTATTTTCATTATCTTCATATTGTCGTTGTCATCATATTTAATTACCCACCATGTTATCATCATCATCACAAACTTGAATGAATACTATATGAACTATCATCATGATCATGATCATGATCATGATCATCACCATCATCATCATCATCATTATCATCAAAATAACCAAAATAACCAACCTTCAATTGTTACATCACTGAACTTTTGCTTCTTAGCACCCGAAACCTCATCATAATTCCCCTCATCTTCCTCATCATCATCTTCATCGTTTTTGGAATCATCACCACCATCATCGCCGTCGTCAGTTCGTCTTCTTTTCGAAGAAGTTTCGATGACGAGAACTTCATTGGTGATCTTCCTGCAGATGGAGATGCTGCTGCTGCTGCTGTCGCTGTTCATGCAGCTGCCAACTTCTTTCAACTCGATGCCTGCGTCTAAAATCTGTTGTAGCAGTTGTTCATCATTTTTCTATGTATGGCCATTATACGTTTTTTGTCCATTTGTCAAGATTATTTATGAAATGTACGCTGCCAAAATATTCAATAAAATGACCAATCAGCAAAACGGCCAGCCAGATTCCAAAGACTGACCGACCAACAAACCTCCTTGCTCTTGTTCTCCATCTTCCTGACAATCTCATCCCATCTCTCTTTCATCGTCTGCAACTGATAGTTAATCCTCTCCACTGATTGGTTGTCTTCGGAGATGTGCTCCCCCAGTGATGTGCTGATCTGATTCAGTTGGTCGAATCGAGGCATCCAGATGTCCATTTGATGTTCCAGGGACTGTTGGTGTGTGTACGTGTGCATGTGTGCGTGCGTGTGTGTGTGCGTGCGTGTGTGTGTGCGTGTGTGTGTGCGCTTGTATACTGTTCTCGAGTGTGTGCGTGCATGAATGCAGAAGTATAAGTATATTATATGCTCTGTCTGTCTGTCTGTGTGCTTACGTATGAATGTGTTATTTAGACTTAAACATGAGCATTAGATTAAACCGCATTTATAATTTTCAGATCATAGAATTATTAAAACAACTAACAACATAAACAACAGAGACTGACTGACCTTCAAAACTTTGACTTGTTTTACAATGTCCTTGAACTCTGTTGACAAAGTAACCTTGACGTTCATTGGCTGGCTGGTCAGTTTGTGTTCTACGCGACCCAGCCAATCACTGAAGAGGCCCTGGTTTAGTTCGTACTCGTGGGCCAGGCAGACGCCTTAGAGATTGTTTGTCGTA
>NW_008705278.1:1071080-1092141 GCF_000326865.2 Helobdella robusta
GTCGTTGTTGTTGTCGTTGTTGTTGTCGTTGTTGTTGTCGTTGTTGTTGTCGTTGTTGTTGTCGTTGTTGTTGTCGTTGTTGTTGTCGTTGTTGTTGTCGTTGTTGTTGTCGTTGTCGTTGTTGTTGTCGTTGTTGTTGTCGTTGTTGTTGTCGTTGTTGTTGTTATCGTTGTTGTTTGCGACATTAACAGCAACAAAATTGAAACCAAAAAATCAGCATGACATCAACAAACCATCAATAATGTAAGTAGCAGAACAAAGTGGCAAACTACACTCCCAACATTAACGCCAAAAAACATCAACAACATCAACAGTAGCATGTCACGAACAATCAATGCTCCATATTACACAAAGGAGAAACATTTTTTTGTATAGTAAAGTAAATATTTTTATTCTTACAGACAGACAACAAATCAACAACAAAATCTACGAAGGTAGGTAGCGTCATAAAGCAACACAAACAACAAAATAGACCCTTTTGGTACCTTGTGGGCCTTCAAACGCTCCTCTAAGGAACCTTTCCTAATGGTGCTATCACTTGCCTGAATCATCCTCTCCATCTTTTCCAGCCATTTCGATAAGGAATCCAACTGTTTTTGTTGCAGTCTTGTTAGAGTCTGCTGTAGGCTGGCGATTAGGTGGTGATGTGGTGACTGTGAGGTTATGTCATGTGAAGGTGATGAGAATTACGTGATGAGGAGGAAGAGGATGACGATGATGATGATGGTATCTTCATAGTTATATCCTTCAAATCAACATCGTTGGCAATCGTCATCATCAAGCCAACACTGAAAAGATCGTCATCATCGCCATCATCGTCATCATCATCCTACTACTAACGAAGACTGTCTGTTCATGGCCTGCATCCTCAATGTCTCCCACTGCTCATTCAGCAGCTTCATCTGCGCTGCGACTACTTTCTCGTCAGCTTCACTTAGCTCCACCCCTTCCCAGATTGACCGCACCCCTTCTTCGGCAAGCCTCTCCCCCTGTTGCTCTTCCAACAGCTGTCGGCCCTTCTGCAAAAGATCGCCGACGTCTGATTGATGTTCCGTCAGCTGCACCATGAATTCCTGTTGCAATGGTTGATTGATTGATTGATTGATTGATTGATCAAATGAATGGTTGATTAATCAAATGATTGAGTGATCGATTGATCAATTGATTGGTTGATCGATTGGTAGATTGATTGAATGAACAGACAGCAACAACCTCGTGCTCTTGGAACTGCTTCTTAACAACGACGACATCATCTGATATTTCATCGCGTTGTTGCGTGCTTGCTTGAGCTTGCAGTAGCCAGGCCAGCACGTCCTCCACATGCTGCTGGAATCCTTCCAAGTTCCTCAACCCCTCCTCCGAAACTGACTTCTAAATGTGGAAGAAATTGTGTCGTCGTCACCATTGTCATCATCATCATCATCATCATCATCATCATCATCATCATCATCATCATTACCGCCACCATCATCGTCATCATCATCGTTACCGCCATCATCATCATTATCATTACCGCCAACATCATCCACCATCATCATCACCGCCATCATCGTCATCATTATCATCATTACCGCCATCATCATCGTCGTCATCATCACCATCACAAACTTCTTCCAGAGTTTTATAGAAAGGCGGTGGCGATGAGGGCGACGTGACGACGAACTGTGGCGACGACGATGACGACAACGAAGACGATGACATCAGCGACAGACGGGCTACTTTATTATTACTAATATTATTACCATCATTATTATTACTATAATTATTATTATTGTTATTATGCGGTAATTGTTGTAGTCTGTCGCTGCCAACGTCGTCAACATTATTATTATTATTGTTATTATTATTATTATTAATTATATCATTGTTATTATTGTTATTGTTGTTGGCCTGGCTGAGTGGCGATTTTCTGGTGAGACGCTGATGACAGCACATGACGTAGATGAGTATGGATTTCTTATCTGGCTGGTCTACGCTAATGTCTATAGACGGTTGCGATGATGATTATTATCATTATTATTATTAGTAGTATCATTATCATTATTATTATTATTATTATTTTGATAGTGGTGGTGATCATAAGATGATGGCAATGATGTAAAAACGATGATGATGACGATAACGCGGGGAGTTATGAAGATGGAATCGTGTAAATTTTGATCTTGGCACTTTTATGATGATAATAAAATAAAAATAATGGTGACAAACAAACACACAAACAAACACACACACACACACACACACACACTAACAAACAAACAAACATACACACAAACAAACCAACCAGCCAGTCAGCCAACCAACCAAACAAACAAACAACACACAAACAAACCAGCCAGCCAACAAACCAATCAAACAAACAAATACAAAAAAAACAAACATTACCATCGGCGTCTAGTATGGCCTCTATACCGAAATACCGTTCAGCAAAGTTGAAGGCGTGGTTTAAGTTGGAGACGTGGTCTTGGCTGAGTAGTGGCATGTAGTTGAAGGCATCTGGTCTGATTATGATGGCCAAAATTGAGATTATATATCATATATGACTGAGATGATGATTAAGAAGATGATAATCATCGTGATTATTACGATGAAGATTGGAATGATGACGACGACGATGGTGAAAATGATGACAATGATAAAGCGATGCTGATGACGATTTCGATAACGACGATGACGATGATGATGATGTCAATGATGATGATTATGATACTTGTGATAATGGAAGATGGCGTTGAAGGCCAGTCCATCTCGGAAACTGGTCGTGAAGTTGGTGACGTTAACCCGCTGGTAGCTGTACATGGCGTTGGCAACAATAATATAAATAATAACAATAATAATAACAACAACAATAATAATAATAACCCGTGAGTACACTTTCTGCACCATGCCAGAAGTGTCTTTTCTAGGTTGGACTGAGGTCGATCTGTCCCGTGTACCTTCATAACGTCCTTTACCTTGGAACGCCATTGGTCGGTCGGTCGGGTGGTTGGTGTGATGTGATTGGAAGATGAATTGGGTGAGTGAGAAATGAGTTGAATAATTGGTTGATTGATTGAAACAGAAATTATGTGACGTGGTTGGTTGATTGGTTGGTCGACTGATTGGTTGGTTGACTGATTGGTTGGTTGACTGATTGGTTGGTTGACTGATTGGTTGGTTGACTGATTGGTTGATTGGTTGGTTAAACAGATTAAAGGTAAGTTATGTGGTTAACATATTAAAAGTAAGCTAGTGGGCTAGCTAATTAATCGGTTGAAAAACTGAATTGCACGATTGCTAGGCTAGCTGGATGAAAGTTAGTAGTGGAATTTTATTGACAGATTAATCAATTAAGTTATTAATTGGTTGATTGATTGATCGGTTGGGAGGTAAATTGGATGGGCATAATTAATTAGCTGATTGGTTTGTTAGCTGATAGATTGGTTAATTAATTAATTAATTGGTTGATTGAAAGGGTGTCGGAGCCGATGAAACATTACCTCAGAGTTGAAGTTCAACTGTGTGAATTGTTCATTTGGGTTAATTAGAACAATGGCGGAAAAAAACGACAAACACGAGACATTGATGAAGGAGTGTTAAACGTTCAAAAAACATAAAGAAAACAAAAGAAACAAGAAGGAGAATACAAAGAGAGATACAAAGAGAAATACAAAGAGAGATACAAAGAGAGCTACAAAGAGAGATACCAAGAGAGAGATACAACAAAACCAACCAAAAAAGGCAAACAACAAATAAGCATTCAATAATCTTCAAGACAACTTAAATAAACCAAAAACTAACTGAAAAATAAATAAAAATATGCCCATGAACTGACAGACAGATCAACAGACAAACACAGGCAGACAGACAAACAAACCAACAAACAAACAGACGATTAGACAAAGAGACAGACAGACCTGCCAATGTAGAACAATGTTCCAGACTAGCCCAAGAATGAGTTTGAGATTTCCATCAACAACATCGTCACTACTTATATTAACCAGCTTGATCTTCATAATTTAAAATTTTTCATTATTCATATCAACATCACACAATAACACACAACCATCAACAAAAACAACACCACGCAACAACACACAACCAACAACAACATCACACAATAACACACAACCAACGGCAATACACAACAACACACAACCAACAACACACAACCAACAGCACACAACCAACAACAACATCCTCGCACAACAACAACAACACACAACCAGCAACAACTACTAACGTTATAATGTTTCTCCATGAACTTGATGATGTGGTCTACGTTGTTCAACTGGTGAACTCGACTACTACCTCTCTCTGGGTTCTGAGTGTGCGTGTGTGAGTGTGTGTATATGTATCTGTATATAAACATGTTTATGTATGTGTGTGTTATGTATGTGTGTGTGTGTGTGTGTGTGTGTGTGTGGTGTGTGTGTGTGTGGTGTGTGTGTGTGTGTGTGTGGTGTGTGTGTGTTGTGTCTGTGATTGGTCAAGTGTAAGTTGGTTGGGGTCGACAGATCGATTTAACAAAAGGATTGATATGCTAAATGATAAATGATTGAATGATCAATTGATGGTAAATGATTGATTGATTTGTTTTATGATAAATGGTTGGTAGGTTGATTGGATAATTGATTGATCGATTGATTAAATGAATGAATGAATGGATGAATGAATGAATGATTGATTGAATGACAGATTGATTAATTGATTGTATGATTAATTAATTGATTGATTGATTGACAGATTGATTGTTATAACAATAGATCGATTGTGAAATGAATTCAATTTTTTACATTCCTAATTGAAATATGAATAGCACAAGTATAGACAGAAGGGTATATAATCTGTTAAATAAATCACCCAAATAAAGTACCACATATCCGATTTGCACTTCACGCCAACACAAGAATCCATCATTATCATCATTATTACTATTATTTGCAGTGGTAGTAGCAGAAGCAGCAGCAGTAGCAGCAGCAGCAGTAGTAGTAACGGCTATTAATAGTAATATAATATCATAAGAATTTATTTAATGCTAAAGCAAAGTTTATTTGATATCCGTTTTAAAAGTAAAGAGTTTAAAATGTTTACAAATGATTAATGTTTTATTACAGTGCGTGTGCATGTATATGTGTGTGTATGTATGTGTGCGCATGCGTGTGTGTAAGTGTGTGTGTGTGAATGTGTGTGTGTGTCTGTACGTGTTTATTTGTTTGTTTGCTTGCGGGAATACCTTTGTCGTCTGTTTATATACACGTATGTTCGCTAATTTGCAATTGAAGATCTCTGTTTATAACGGTTAAAAAACAACAGTGAAAAAAAAGAGAGAGAAAAAAAGAGAGAGACAAACAGACGGAGAGAGAGAGTGAAACAGAAAAAAAAGAGAGTGAAAGAAAGAGAGAAAGAGATAGAGAGAACGATAAAGATAGAAAGAAACTGAGATACAAAAACATATAAGTTAGAAAGAGTGAAAGAGATAGAGACTGAAAAATTGGAAGAGAGAGAGAGAGGGGGGGGAGGGGGGGAAGAGAGAGAGATAAACATAGAGATGGAATTTAAAGTATTTACAGTTCTGCGCCGTTTAATCAGAAGATGATAGCAAATGTTTTAAAATATTTTAAAATTTTAATCTCCCAACAAAAGAATAGTAGGCGATGATGATGATGATGACTATGACGATGATGACTATGATGATGATGATGACGGTGGGAAAACAGAGACCAAATGGTAATTAAAAGATAGAAAACTTACACAAATGAAGGAATGAGATGATGGATGGATGAATGGATGGATGGATCTATGTTTGAATGGTGGAATAAATAAAGGAGTTAAAAATGAACGAGCAAATGAATGAATAAATAAATTAATTAATTAATGAAAGAATGAATGATTTAATTAATGAATTAATGAATGAATGAACAGACATACAGTAAATGAACGAATGAAAGATCTACGAAAGAACGAATGAACGCAAGTGAAAAGTTTTATGAAAAGTTTTATGGAAAAAAAATCATTGATGTTTAGGAAAGTAGAACTTTCTTATGTTTGTTTGTCTGTTTGTCTGTCTGTTCGTCTGCATCATCATCACGTTTGACATCATCACATTTGACATCATCACTCTCATCATCACAATGCTCATCACATTAATCAATCATCGTCGATAGAAACATCATCACCATCTTCATCAACTTTTTCTTCATCATCGTCCCCATCATCACCATCTTCTTCATCATTATAGTCATCATCGTCATCATCATCACCATCATCTCCTTCATCTTCATCATCATCATCATCATCATCATCATCATTGTCCCCATCGTCATCATCATCCTCTTCATCGTCATCATCTTCATCACCAACATCAACATCAAAACAACCCAAAAACATACTATCATAAACCTCAATTATCAACATCAATAAACACCAACCTTGCCTGCTAGTACGGCATTTCTATTTCAATCATCATCATCATCATCATCATCATCATCATCATCATCATCATAAACGTCTTCATCGTCACCATCATCGTCGTTGTCCTTATCAAGTTCTTAGCAAATAAGAATACGGCAAACTAAATGAAAGATTTCACAAAACATGAACAAACAAATAAATGAATGAACGAACTAATGAATTAATAAGTGAGTGAATGAAAGGAAAGGAAGAAACCACAAACTGAATAATTGAATGAATGAGTGAAAATTTTTTAATGTGCGCGCCAGTAAATAAATCAATAAAATAGTGGAAGAATTAACAAACAAAAAAACAAATGAACAGACTGATGAACGAACAAACGATTGAATGAATGAACGAACAAACGAACGAACGAACGAACAAACAAATGAATGAATGATTAGTGCGGAATTTAATCAGGAAATGTGTTTCACGTCACGTCACATCACATAACCAAGCATCCATCCGATCCATTTATCTCTCAATTTATTTATTTCATTCTTTATTTCTTCATTCAGTCATTCGTTCAATTGCTAATTGATCGATTTATTAATTGTTTTGTTAGCAAATCAATTCATTCATTTCTTCAATCATTCATTTCTTCGATCATTCATTCATTCCTTTCTTCAATCATTCATTCATTCATTCCTTTCTTCAATCATTCACTCATTCATTTCATCAATTCACTTTTCATTCATAAATTTAGATAAAAATTTGTAGAATGGCATTAAATTTCCATAAATAATTTTTATTTGCTCACTGTTTGTATAAACCAATTAATCAGTTCATTCGTTCATTCCTTTCTTCCTACATCCATTCATTCATTCATTCATTCATTCATTCATTCATTCATTCATTCATTCATTCATTCATTCATTCATTCATTCATTCATTCATTCATTCATTCATTCATTCATTCATTCATTCATTCATTCATTCATTCATCGGTACAATCGATCATTCCACACCATTTAATATATAACTGAGGTATTAAATTCTGATACAACAATAATATAAATGTATCAGTAGTCTGTAGTTTGGTATTATTAATGCTGGTGCAACTCAGAAATCAATGTTTATTATCAATTATAAATAACAATAATAACAATAATAATAATAAATAATAATAATAATAACAATATATAATAATAATATATAATTTTTTCTCTTTTCATTATCACCAAACATCGTTTTAATTGATTTTTTTATTTTGTTCATGCTAGCAGACTCTTTCTGAGATAATTTTCAAAGCTTGGCAAAAAAAATCAGAGAGAGAGAAAGGAAGAGAGAAATGGAGAGAGAGGAAGAGAAAGAAAGGAGAGAGAGAGAGAGAGAGAAAGAGAACAGCAGAGAAAAAAGAATACCAAAAAAATTCTATACCGTTAAAAAACAGATAGGTACAAAATACAAAAAAGGCAACAACAATAATAATAACAACAATATCAATAATAAAAACAACAATAACAATAATAAAAAAAACAACAACAGTAACAACAGCAACAAAAGTTATTTAACATAACCGTTAAAAGAGGTGTCCCAAATCGAGCGCACATAACCACAAGCCGGTAGTATAAGTAATAATAAGATAATAATAATAATAATAATGATAACAGAAAAACAATAAAAAAATTAATAATCATAATAATCATAATACGTTTTAAAAATATAACAAATTAGACAAAAAAAAGATATTGGAAGTAAAAATTTACATGCAAAATACTACAGTTGAAACGTTCGCTACAACTAGTCTTATTATTATTATCAATCATCAATTATGTAGATGTATTCGTTGTCAGATCATTATTTACTACTGACCACACAACATTACACATGATAATAGCTAAGTAAGAATTGAAAATAATGCAAAAATATAATATATGTACATCTGAATGAATGAATGAATGAATGAACGAACGAACGAACGAACAAATGAACAAACAAACAAACATGCGATACAATGAGAATTTTATTCATCCAAAATTTTATTTATTCACAATTTTCAATCAGATAAAATGCCTACACAGACTTGCAGCTGACAGCGTTGATGGACGAATGTGTTATAAATTAATTTATAATTCAGAACTATTGCATAATTTCTTCCCTCTATATGTAATACGAACCATTTTCAATCACACCTACACACACACACACACGCACACACGCGCGCACACGCACACACGAATATATATACACACATGCGCACATCTACACAAACAAACAGACACGCGTATATACAAACACGCACAACATACCAACCAAGCAATCAGCAAACAGACCAATCCACCATTCAACGAATGCCACAAACCAGGTTTTTCCCAGTCAGGATCTCTAGGAGTTGCATCAGGACGATCCCATCTCTGAGATCCTCTACGAAATTCTGGATCGGTTGTTTGTTGGCGCGAACCAGTCGACTGTTCATCCATTTTGTGAACGTTCGCTTCTGAACGTCTTCTCGTTCGCCTGCAAACATTTAAGAAATTGATTTTTTAACAAACGAAAAAAAAACTAAGAATGTAAAATAATATATACGAAAAAATGAAAGAACGAATTAATAAATGAATTAATAAATAAATGAATGAAAAAAAGATAGAAATCATCATCACCTTACTCATCATCATCTTCTCATCATCTTACTCATCATCACTCCCAACATCAACAACAACATACATGTATATAAAATGTGGCTGACCTCATTCCGGATAAAAACATCTGCAAACTAGCCTAAATATTCATAAACACACACAATAACACATACACACAAAATAGCACATACACACACTCACATAACACACCAAGTACACACATCTACACACACACTATTTAACAAACATGTGCACATATACATACGCATCTTACACACACATATAACCACAGATACGCAAAAACACACACACACACCTACACAAACATAAAAAAAACACACAAATATTTATTTATATATTATTTTATTTATTATTTATTTAAATGCATATATACATACAACCAAACACGTACAAGCACAAACACACGAACACAACCATACACACATAAGCTCACATTTATAAATTGATACGAACAATTATATATGCAAACATAAGACATACATACGACACACAACCAACATACATACAAACATAAGTACAGAAACGTACACACATGGAAACACACAAATACTTTGTAATATTCATTTATTATTGCATTACACTTATCACAGTTTATAATATATTTGTAATAAGCAATAAATTCTTTAAATTTTAATCAAAATCCTCAGTTGGAAATTTCAGCAAACCCAGGGTCAAGAGGCCTCTCTCTTTCTCCCCCCCCCCTCTCTCTCTCTCTCTCTCTTTCTCTTTTTTCTCACTCTCATCTTTTCATCTCTTGTTTCTCTTCAAAGTCTCTCTTTTTTTGTTTTATTTCAAATATAACGATCTTAAACAATCAACATCAATGTTAAGTTTATAACAGGCAAACATTCATAAACACACACACGCACACATAAACACAAAAACACATACATACATACACACACACATACATATATCCATATTTATATGCACACACACACACATACACGTTACACACTCCAAAATGTGTTAGCACACAAACATGTATTTCTAAAAAGTCTGTAATCAAGTATATTTATGCAAATGTGACCTCAATCCATACATGCATACAAACATACATACAGTTCATACATACGGTGCATACATACAAACGAGAGATGTTCTGTTAAAATGTACAGTGCATCAATTGTTAAAAGTGAATGTTTGCATGTGCATGTAAGCATGTATGTATGCTTCGTCAAGTTATTTTTATTAATATATGGATTAATCAGCATCAACACCGACAAAATACTTTGTGATCATTATCATCACCATACTCATCATCATCATTATCATGTCATTTTATCATCATCATCATCATCAACAACAACAACAACAACTGCCATTGGTAAAATCAGAACAAAGTCATTACTACAATTACTTGGTATAAATAATTTATTCAATTTTTCCTTTTCTCATTCATTCATTCGTTCGTTCATTCATTCATTCATTCAGCTGTTTAATCTTTCATTCTTTAGTTTATTCATTCATTATTTCATTCATTCCTTTTTTCATTTCTTCATTAACTCAGGCGCCAATTAAGACTCATTTAGGCGCATTATATTGATGCATTCATTCGTTCAGAACATCCATTAAGATTAAGTTGATAAACATGATTTCAGATATTTATAACAACATTTACTACAACTACTACCACCACTACTACTACTGCTACTACTACTGCTCTTTTACTGCTACAACTACTGCTTCTACTACAACTGCCACAGTCGGCAGTAATAACAGTAGCAACTGTAACTACTACCATTAGTCCTGTTACAACAAAAGCAACAACTACTACTGTTGCTGAAGCTACTACTACTACCAATACTACTACGACTAATAGGCAAAGCCAGCAAGATACGTGGGGCAAAAGAGCAGATTGCCTTGGGTCACAATAATTGGAAGCTCGTGGGGGATGGGCACGCCACACGTGAGAACGTTTGATGGCCAATCATTAAAGTGGGCCTCAACTTTGGGCCACTGCCCAAACTTTTGCCCCAGGCTAAAAAAGATCTCTGAGCAATCATGACCACTAATACGCTATCACAACTAGTATTACAACAGCAACTACTAACACTACTACAGCTACTACAACAGCTACTGCTACTCTTCTACTACCAGTGCTACTAGTACTACTACACTACTTCTACACTACTACTAATACTACTACTACTATTATTACATGCTACTACTACTAATACTACTACCACTGCTACTACTGCTGCTATTACTAACTTCTCTTAGCTTGGAACTTCATTTGAAAGGTGGACTGTTCATCTGAACCCTCACCATTCGGATCTATCTCCATTTTTTTTTCAAGTATTAATCACAAACAGGTAGAAGCAAAATCAATTCAGTTAATTTTTTTAACTAAAAATATTATTTCTTAAAAATATATTATCATTTAATTAATTTTATATATTTGTAAAAATTTTTTTAAAATTTCAGAAAGCTATAGCTACAAGATGACTTTCCTTTGTTGTTGCTATTATTATTAATATTTATTCCATTTATATATATTATATTATAATGATAATTATTATTATTATTTGCTATTCATTCATTCATTTATTTAATAGTAATTCTGCTAATTAAACTGCAGTGCAACTTTAAAAACTTCTAAAATACTAATACAACAGAATGAATGATGTCAATGAAAATGATGTTGTAGCACTAAAAATATTGTATCAATAGTTATCCAATTTTGCATATGGCAGACCAAACCAAAAATTGCGTTTGTTGATGAAATTAAATGTATCTTCTGTTCAAGTAGTAGTAACTGTAGAAGTAATGGTAGTAGTAGTAGTAGTAGTAGTAGCAGCAGCAGCAGCAGCAGCAGTAGTAGTAGTTGTTGTTGTTGTAGTCGAAGTTGTAACCACTATTGATCCGTTAATAGCTTACTGTAGATACGATGGCATGCTTGAAGTTGTGGCTGTTGAAGCTGCTGCTGCTGTTGATGTCGCTGAAGTCATTGTCGTTGTTGTTGCTGATACAATTGCTGTCGTCGTTTGTATGGGAAAGTTGTGGTTTTGGTTGTTAATATACAATTGCGTTAGTAGTGTCAGTTAGTGATGTTGTTGTTGCAATTCAATTGTTGTTTGTAGTTTGTTATTGCTAAATAATGTTGTTGTTGTTAATCCAATGCTGTTGTTAATTTAATGTCGTTGATGCTTTTTTTATTTCTGTTTTGTAATACAAAATATGAATATTGTTTCTGCAATGTTCATCCCAATCGTTCGAAGGTCTCATCCACTGATTTGTAAGACAAGGTAGGAACAACTGGAGTTGAAAATCCACACATCAAATTATGTTATTAAAATAGAAGAGGTATTATTGATTGGTTAATCATCTGAAAATTAATTTATTAACTTTACTACTGAATGGTTTAATTAATTAATTAAATACCTACGAACAAATGAACTTATGCATAAACAAACAAACAAACAAAAACAAACAAACAAACAAATAAACATACATAAAAACATACAAACAAATAAACGTACTCCTTCTACAAACAAACCATTTTCAATTAACCCAGCAATAGCGATCCGTTACTGCATTCGAAAATGAAAGACGAAAAAAATGGTATTATACAATTGGAAAAAAAAAAAAAAAATTCAACAGTAAGCTAGTGAGGGAGAAAAAATTTAAACATTAATGCCGTTTATAGAGCTGCAAAAGTCAAAATGTTGATATGGTAGTAGATAAGTTGTTTGTTTCATCCATGCATTTTCATCATTTCTATATACAACCAATCTACACACACATACATACATACATACATATATACATACATACATACAGACATACATAAATACAAACATACTAATCTACCAACATACATACATCATGCACCATGCATGCATACATACATATACCAACGTATAAATACAAGCATGTATGTACAGCCATTAAACAACAAAATACCAACAAATATACATACAAAACAAAGGCATATAACTTATAACTTAAAGGCATATAACAAATAACTTATATACAATACATAGTGTATATATTTATATACATAATAATCATACAAAATAATCATAAATGCATAGCACACATACAATACATAAATCAATGTTCATATACCAATACATACAGCATTAGTATATTATTCATACATACACATAAATAAACTATATAAACAAATACATACATATCTACATTACATACAAATACAGATGCATGTATACCCACAAATACTCATGCATACAAAGATATTACACTCTTGAATCATATAATATGCACACATAACCCAGCAAATAGGTAAGTTAATATAAAATAAGAGTACTTTCGAAATACACACACATACATAAATCTATAAATACATATATATATATATATATATATATATATATATATATATATATATATATATATATACATACATACATACATAGGTACATACATAGTCCTATTTAAAAAATGAAAAATATGGTTCATTAAACAATTTAAGCAAAATATTTCAACCCATTTGCATCCAACAAATAAGCACACATCATTATTCATTAAAGAATTAATAGGAAAATTAATTAATATAATGGGTGACCCTAATGAAGGCAATTATTTAAAACAAACCATTTAACTTTTATTACAAAAATTTAATTCCTTTTGCATTCTGGATGGAGCTGCTAGATACCTGACTGTGCGGGACCAGGGACATAGATAAAAGTTGAACTCCAAAATGATTGCATGCTTAACCATAACTTGTTCATCAAAACAGGTTCATATAACATACATACATACATACATAGATAAATACATACATACATACATACAAATACAAATGTACGTAAATACATAAGTACAAACATAAACGCATACATTATATTGAAATATAAATATACACAAACATAAATAGACACATTTATAAACATAGTACAAAAAAAATAAAAAGAACATAATATTAAGAATAGCTAGTTTTTTAATATCACAAAATCAGTTAGCTGTTAGCCCCTGAAACATTTAAAACTTTTAATTTAAATTTCTCTAGGATATATAAATATATAATATATATAGATCCCCAGCCATCACATGCAATTTCTCCAATGTCTAATGATTAGACATCAGAGTAGACTCTAATCTGATAGAGATAGTATCTGTTGTTGTAGTATGTGTGTGCTGTGCGTGCGTGCGCGCGTGTGTGTTTGTGTGTATGTATGTGCGTTTGTATGCGTGTGTGTGTTTAATTGTATAACATGTTGTAATATATTATATGTTAAATATATTATAATACTATTATAATAATAGCGATACTGGTTCAGTCAGCTTTGAGATGAGTAGAACTAGCAGTCTAATTACCCATTTATCATTGGCTTTGAAATTTGACTTACATAGCAATATAACTAATCTGTTATAATATAACTTATAATCATTGTGATATTAATAACTTACTAAATGAAAGGGATAAATAAATTTATTTTTAATTTTTCAACAACACAACATTATTAGAAAGAACTAGAGGCCAAATTAATGTCAAATTCAAATGCAATTTGAATATAATATTATAATATAATTTAATATAATACTACACAAACGATTATTTAAATTAATATTGAATAATATTGAAAATAAAAATTAAATAATAAAAAATAAATAACAAATAAATAAAAGTTTGAAATAGCAACTCACCTTTGCAATCGAATATTATAATGCAATCAAAACAAAACAACTTCAGCTTAGCTTCATATTTGCAATTCGATATTACTATTTTAAAAAATGAGTTCCAAAACGAACATTTAGCTATTTTTAGGTGCGTTTGTGGTGTGTATGTTAGTTCATGTGCTTGTATGTCTATTCATATGTGGTGTTGTGTGATGTGGCAACAAATTTATAAATGAGAACAATTCACAAATGTTGGATACATACAAACACAACACATTTTTTAAAATTTAAATTTATGAATTGCTCGTAAAAAAAACTATTGCACTTATAAAACATTTTATTCGAATGAAATCAGAGGCAGATTTACAAATTGGAAGTCCTGGGACAACGAACAAGTGTTCAGAAAAAGACTTTGTGTAATTGTAGTGTTAGCAACGTCAAAACATGCCAATAATTTTTGGAAAAAATTTCTTTGCTTTATAGCACAATTTTTCAACAATTTCTTAACCAAAACCAAAGTTTTTTTTTACTCAAAATTAAATACATTAAAGTTACGTTTTTGTATGTGCGCTCCGTTTTCGTGTGGACCATGGGGCATTAGACTCACCCACCTTATCTTAAATCTGGCTCCGAATGAAACAAAATTCAAATTTAAAATAAGAAAGCTATAAAAGTATCGAAGTGAGTCAAAATTGGCAGTTGAATTCAAATGCATTTGAATGAAAGCAGTGAAACATTTAAAACATGCAAAATACCAAGCAATAGAAACATTAGAAAACATTTAAAAATGCTATAACAAGCTTCTTGAAAGTGATGAGTTAAAAGTATTCGGAGTCCACTTTATGTTTTTCATTGTTCATCTAATAATTCGTCAGCTAACGTGTTCTTGAAACGACAAGTCTAAATATTTGAAAATGTTTCGCAGACCACACAACGTAAGATTGTGCATGATGTTTCATATATGTTGCCTGCATGTCAATCATTTTAAAACCGATCGATCAAGTAGCTTAATGAATGATTGATTGTCAATTGAGGTGTGAATTTCTTAGAAAATATTAAATTTACCTGATCGAATGCTTAACGCAACACAGCTTCCAAGTATAAATTCCAAATTTAAGGGAGCTTTGGCAAAGATGGTCATCGAATTGTTGGGACCATACCAATAAAAGTCTCCCTGTGTGAACTGTCTGTTTTTTCTCGACCCACCCGTCCAAGCAATGTTGTCATCGATCGAGTTGGAACAAGTGTCGAACACTGCATTTTTTGTGTTCGTGTTTATACTTGTTTTGTGTGTTCACCCGTGCGTGTTCATTGTTGTATGTTTACTCAAGTATGTTCATTGTTGTATGTTCACTCAGGTATGTTCATTGTTGTATGTTCCCTCAGGTATGCTCATTTTATGTTCATCCGTTGTGTGTTCATTCATTCGTTTCGTTTGTTTTATTACGTTATATTTATATATTAGCTTGATCGCGTATTTTTTAGATATATGGAATAAATTGAATTTTTCGACCATCTTCTTAAGATCTACACATAAAAAAAAATTTTCATTGAAAGAAGCATGCGTTAGCTTGAAATTACTGAGAGAATTTCTAAATTGTTAACGAAAAAAATCTTCCTTATCATACCGCCGATGTTGGCCAGGTACTCAGTAACATTGGTTCCTTTTTCAGCTGAGTCGACTTTGACCATGAAGATGTTGTTGCCAGCCCTGGTGCACGCAGCCAGTCCGTCTTCCCACACCATGTCTGGTTTCAGGTACATCAGGCAGGTTTTCACTGATGGCTGGTACGTGAATCCTGGCGGGCATAATCCTGGTGGGAATTTTTAGTCCGTGTGTGGTTTGTGTCGTTTAAGGGTGAACGTGTTTGATGAGAGAACAGAAATGAAATTAGAAAAGTAAAAAAATACTTGTCTGAGTGCAAAGTATAAAAAAAATTAAAATATTATAAAGTTTTATAACAAAAATATACAGACGAGAATGTAATCCAAATTAGTTAACAAAAGTTTAACTTTAGATAATAACATTTCCTAAAAATGAACGTTCAAAACACAAGAGCAGTTGACTAACCAGTTTTCCTGAAACTCATACAACCAGAATTCGTCGCATAATAATCAGCCCAGACCTCAAAAATCTCACACCTACCGTCCAGCGGATAAAAATTTCCTGCCAAACAATTCATCTGACCATTCGTTAAGCAAATCAGACAGCAATCAGTTTTGCTGGTTGCGGTAAAGTTTAGATACATCCCAGAGACGCATGCATATGCCGTGTTAGTGCTGTCATCATTGTAGGTAAAATTTCTTGGGAATATTGTCTCTTCGGAAAAAACACAAACGATGAAGATAACACTGAATAACAATAAGTGCATGATTGTGTAAAACATCAAATGGAGAATAGATGTATTTCCTAATCAGATATTTTCTTAGAAAAAATAACTATAAACTTGTAAATTTTTTAAACAAAGGAGAATATTCGAAACTTCAACTTTAAAATTTAGTTGTATAAATGTTTTATACATTTTACGATAAGTTCTTTTGTGGGGACAAATGATTGCATCGGCCATTAAATACCTAATTACCCAAGTACATAATTAGAGTTTAATGGAGTATATACATGCACGCACACGCATGCATTGTGATTATTTCTTCTATGTCTCATAAAAAATAAACAATAATTATAACAATTGTATAATTTTTTATAACTATAAAGATGATAATAATGCTTGTAATAATAAAAAAGAATAATTGATACAAAATACAAATGATACAAAAAATAATTCTCCTAAGAGGTCCATGTGTGTTTGGAGTACATGCCTCCACACCATACCACCCTTCTGCTCTCTGTTGTTACAAAACGCTTTCCCTTATATCAAGTCATGGTCGTAAGTTTTTCAACTGAATTTTAAAAGTATTTTTTAATATTTATTTTAAAAAGTCATTTTTAATAGAAAAAAGAACCAAAAAAGTTGAATGGTTGTTGAAAGTTTGTTTTCAGGGTGGGATAGAGGGTTAGAAAAACTTTTTCGCTTGCATGCCGGACCTATCTGGCGTTTATCATCACTCTATGCTTGTTCTTAGCAGCCATTCATCGTTGAACGGTATGTCAAATGACAATTACGACGTCCGGTGACAAGGCTGTCAAAGTGTACTTCCGATTCATTTGAAAGTTCACATGCCATCTTGCCATACACGTGAACACCGTGATGACGTTGATGACGACCGCAATAATAATTATGATGACGATGACGATTTGATATTTTTATTATAGGCGTTTTAGATTTGCTTAGCATAGTTAAATTTTTGACAATGGTTAAGTTTATTAACGTGGTTTTTTTTCCAATTATTTCCCATGTTAAATAAAAAAAATTTGTTTGCTTTAATGTTTAATCAGATGATTCGTGCTGGAGTTACAGAGAAGTCGTTGCGAATCCGTCACTGGTCGTCTGTCTGATGGCTGTGTGTTGATCGATCGTCAGTCGAGAAGGTTGTTGAGATGAGTGTTCCCTCTTAATCTTCATTCACATCTGTTTCATTCCCTCGTTCACACCTACCTGGTCAATCATTTTCTCTTATTTAACCTAAATACTGCTCACAACGAGGGCTATAACCCTTCCGGCCTCTCCCTAGATCCGCTACCATGTGGGAATAATTATATGGGAGGAAAAGAAAGCAATTTAAGTTCCCCTGGTTTTAATTTCTTTCTACTACATGCTTTTTATTTCAAATCTAAACAAACTTTTGTTGGTCAGTTGGTCATCTTGACATGTTGGTCAGTTTAATGGATTGCAAATACGGCAGATAGAAGCAAATAGTTCATAACTTCAAAGTTGAAAGAATCGATAAACTTGTCAATATAAATATTATAGTTATGAAAACCGTATCGATATATTAACGTTGTAATAAATTGATCCAAATCAAACACTGTCAAACACATCAAGTAAATTTTGTCGCCAAATGCCTTTCCGACCAACAGGCTCCTAAATATCGGGATATGTCTCGCACACAACACAGCGCGATATAGAGCACAACGTACTGTACAGGTATCCATAGTCTGAAGCAAAAAACCAATCAAAACATTATTTATTGGTAGTAGTGAGAATAATAAGATTATTTATTAATTATATTAATAATTTTAGTTATTAAGATTTTTTAGAATATTATAGATAAATGAGAAATTAAATCAATAAAATGAGATAATGTTAAGAATATTAGCGCGAAACATTTTACGAACGCAGTGAATTGAAATTGAGAATAAAACGATATCCAATATAAACGATTAAAAATTTATTATTTGATTATTTATTTTCGGTGCTTCTTAAGCTCAAAAACTAATTAATTCAAATTAATTATTCGTTAAATAAATAAGTTAATTAATTAATTTAAATTGATTAATTTGAACAATTAAAAGACGAAAAATTGAAGAAATAACTTGAGCGAATGGACAACGCTAGGCATCCAATTTTTGAGGGTTCACCTAATGACCAGGGCACATTGTTTAACATCACTGTCGTCGTACTGAAAGGACCGAACCAATAGAAGGTCCAACTGGTTGGTGATGACCTGTTGGTTGATCCGCCTGTCCATATCAAACATGTATCAACATTGATTGAACATGATTTCGAAGCTGTTGGGTTGGAAATGAACAAGCTTCAATTTTATTCACACACTTGCCTGTTTTCTCATTAAATGGCTTGTTGGTAAACGTAAGAAACATTTGTATATATTTTTTGTAATATTTCAAAAAACATCGCAATAATATATGAATACAATGTGTTAATTATCTTGTTTAAGTTGTCAGAATTTCTTTCAACAAATGGTTTACCGCCGATTAGATTTAGAAACTTGCTGATATTAGCTGCCTTGTTTGTAGTCTCCACACTGACCATGTAAGTGGTGGGTCCCAGGTTCGAACACGCGGCCAGCCCGCCTTCCCAGGTGTATGATGGTTTCAGGAGCATCAAACAAGTTTTGAAAGCTGGTATGTACGTGAATCCTGGCCGACATAATCCTGAGTGAAAGTTGAAACATTATTATTAAAGTAAATAAATTAATTCAGAATAATTTAAGAGGAGAAAAATTAAAAAAAAACAACATTATTTTATTTTAAAAAGTAATTAATATTAAAAACCGAATAATTGTGAAATTAAATGTTGTAAGCTTTTTGTGCTAGCTTCGGCTCTAAAACGATACAAAATTAATTTTATTTATGTTATTTTATTTACTAAAATGATACATTTATAGTTTCTTTTGTGTCATTTTATTTGATATTAGCAAATATATTTCAGACGATTCGCATCAAGAGAAAATAAACCGACAACTTTATAAAGCCCAGTTACCTGTTTTCCTGAAGCTTGTACAATTAGGATTTGCAACAGATGCATCCGACCAGACTTCAAAAATTTCACACCTGCCGTCTGCCGGATAATAATTCCCCGCCAAGCAGTTCACCAGTCCGTAGGTCAAACAAACAAGACAACAATCAGTTTTGCTGGTTGCGTTGAAAGAGATGTTGTTTCCAACAGCGCATGGAAATGTCGAGTTGGTCGTGTTATCGGTGAAGATAAAGTTTCGCGGGCAGAATGATTCTTCAGCTGTTGCGGTTTGGCAGACGAGAAACAAAATGACGGCCAGGAGGAATGAACTCGAAGATGCAGATGGGTTAAGAATACAACTCTTCTTAGACTTTTTTAACATTTTTGTTTTGAAAATTTCAAAGTAATTGTAACTTCACATTTAAACAAGTTTAAATAGTTCGAAATAATTTTTAACAATCCAGTTTTAAAAGATATGTGTATATACACTCACAACATCATTACACCACTACATTCTTGTTTATAAAAGTTTAAGCATTGCTATATATATATATATATATATATTATATCTTCATAACACAAACATCGGGGCATAAATTTCCAACTGCTTGACAACCTGAACAATACATGTTGTTTTCAATAAATAGAACAGCGGAAGAAAAATATGAATGTCACTATAACAATGTCATTGAATAAAATAAAACATTTCATCCATTGTATTCGAAACAGTTTTCGCTACATACAATTTCGGCTTTTAATTTTGTCTAATTACGTTTAAATGTCCCTTTCTTACATTTTTAAATGGCATGATCGATATTTTGTATTTACACCTGTAATTCATAGGAAACTGTATTTTCATGCTATGTACATATAAAAAATTTTTAATTTCAACAAAAGAACACAGAAACACCGACAAACACACACACACGCACGCACACGCGCACACGTATATGTACATACATTTGCATTATAGGTATGCTATATAAACATATTTTTATCCAAATTAAAGAATATTCTTTCAGTGAAAATGCAAAATGGCGCTTCAGCATGCAAGTTCACATATATCATTTATATAATATTTGCGTATGTTTATGAAGTTGCTACCTGTAGGATGTATGTTGTTTC